>NW_006408758.1:2109856-2111414 GCF_000296735.1 Chrysochloris asiatica
TGTTCCAACAACATTAACTCTACATGCAACAGAAAACCCGATATATGGATTTTCTTTTTAATTATAAAGACATTATAAAAAATGAAACTAATACTAGAAAATCTCATACTTTTTTGTTTTTTGATTTTAAACAAATGGAGAGGAATATTGACAGGAAAGAAAATAATATAGTTGAGATAGAACAAAAACTGTGACAAAAAGAATCATATATTATTAAAGCATTGAATATTGCAAAGCAACATTTTCATTTTCCCTTGTATACGCTTGAACTGTCAAGAAAACCTAGAAAACATATTCAGAATTGTCTAAAGCATATAACTCCTTTGAAAATAGTTTTGAAAGCAACTGGTCATTTAAAATTACACTATGTAATATGTCCACAACTGATCTGCAAGTTTGTCATACTGTGGTGGTGGCTTGTGTATTGCTGTGATTCTAGAGGTTATGCCAATGGCATTTTAAATACTAGTAGGGTAGAGTCCTGGTGTGGCACTGTGGGTTAATGTGCTAGACTGCAGAGTAGTTTGAACTGCAAGGTTGACAGTTCAAGCTCACCAGCTGCTCCTTGGAAACCCTATGCAGAGTCACTATCAGTCAGGACCAACTCGACAGCACTTAACAACAACTTAACAACAGGGTCACCCATAGTGGACAGGTTTCAGCTCAGCTTACAGACTAAGGCAAATACGAAGAAGGAGAGGCAAACTACTTCTGAATACTTAGCCACTAAAAACCTTATAAAAATCAGGGCAACAGTATCAGAGGGCACCAGAATATTTACTTTTGTAATATGAATAATAGCACCAGAAAACTGTCAGATATAGTGCTTGAAGATGAGCCCCTTGGGTCAGAAGGTACTCAAAATATGACTGGGATAGAGCTGCTTCCTCAAAGTAGGGTTGACTGTAATGACATGATTGGAGTAAATCCTTGCAGGTCCTTATTTTGCTGATGGTGCACAACTAAAAATGAGGATAAACAACTGTCAACTTCCATTAATCATTGGAACATGGAGTGTATGAAATATGAGTCTAAGAAATTTGGAAATTGTCAAAACTGAAATGCAGCACATAAAGATCAATATCCTAGGCATTAATGACCGGAAATGGACTGGTATTGGCCATTTTGAATCTGGCAATTATATGATTTACTATGCTGGGAATGACAAATTGAAGACGAATGTTTTCACATTCATCAACAAACATAAAGATCCATCTTAAAGTATAATTCTGTGATAGGCTATCCATTGCCTACAAAGAACACGAGCTAATCCCACTAATGGATATATCCATTGAAAATGCTTTTTCTAAGCAACATAAAAGATGGCACTTGGACTTCATCAGCTGGCATACACAGAAATCAAATTGACTATATCTGTAGGAAAAGACAGTAGAAAAGCTCCATATCATGGGACAAAACCAGGCTAAAGGGAGACAGTGGGACAGACCATTAATTGCCCAAATGCACATTGAAGCCAAAGCTGGAGAAAAAAAAAAAAAAAAAAAAAAGAGCAAAATTATGATCTTGAACAAATTCTGCCTGAGTTTCCAGATTTTCT
>NW_006408758.1:2111812-2127159 GCF_000296735.1 Chrysochloris asiatica
AAAAAAAAAAGAAAGGAAATGGCCGGTGCTCAACCATTTTAAGAGATATATGCTCAAGATCTAATTGTACTAAAGGAAAAGACCAAGGCGCACTGAAGGCATTGGCAAAGAACAGGGCTCCAGGAATTGATGGAATACAAATTGAAATCTTTCGACAAACTGATGCACTACTGGAAGCAATCACACATCTATGCCCTGGTCAACTGATTGGAAGAGATGTATATTTGTGTTTGCTCCAAAGAGAGGTTACTCAGTGGAATGTGGATATCATCAGACAATATCATTAATACCACATGCAAGTAAAATTTTGCTAAAGATAATTAAAAATGGCTAAACAGTACATTGAAAGGGAACTATCTGAGATTCAAGTCAGATTCAGACGAGGACGTGGAACAATGGATATCACTGCAGACATCAGTGGCTCTTTGTGAAAGCAAATCATACCAGAAAAATGTTTACCTGTCCTTTATTGACTATGCAAAGGCTTTCAACTGTGTGAATTATGACAAGGTATGTACAATATTAAGGAGAATGAATATTCCAGAACATTTAATTGTGTTCATGAGGAACCTATACATAGACCAAGTGCTAGATGTTCAAACAGAACAAGGGGCGTTTATTGTTGCTGTTAAGTGCCATCAAGTTGGTTCGACTCATAGTAACCCTGAACAGGGTTTCCAAGGAGCAGCTGGTGAGTTTGAACTGCCAATCTTGTGGTTCAAACTGACTTTGTGGTCTAGTGCTTTATCCTACAGCTCTATACCAGGACTCAAAGGGGACAATGAATGGTTTAAAATACGGAAATGTATGAATCTGGATAGTTTTCTTTCATCATACTTATTCAGCATGTATGTTGAGCAAATAATCCAAGACGTTGTATTATATGAAAAATCAAAAACAAAAAAGCAGCATTGAATCAGGATTAGAGGAAGACTCATTAACAACCTGCAATATGCAGATGTTGCCACCTTGCTTGCTGAAAACAAAGAGTACTTAAAATACCTACTGAGGAAGAATACAGATAATAGCCTTCAGTATGGACTGTAACCCAATGTAAAGAAAACAAAAATCCTCCCCAACATTCAGTTTTAGTTTTCTTCTTCTTCTTCTTTCCCCCCCTATTCTGTGTCCACTAAGAATATGAATGTTGAAAACTGGGACCTGAGATGTGGGTATGAGTAAAATAAATGTATAAAGAGCATCTTCATCACTGGAAAAACTGTGGACAGATCTCTGGATGAATTATTTATTCATTAAAAAAACAACAACAAGTATTTCTGATAGAAGGTATTTCAGGAAATGAAAATTAAGTACAATCATGTTTCACACCATTAACTCACTCTGTATTGAAACAGGAAATCATAAATGAAGCCACATAAAAAAAAAGAATAACACATTTTACTGTCTAACATATGCCAAGAAACATGCTAGATACGAAACAAATCTTCTAATTTAATCACCATAAAAATCTATATAAAGCAGATAATAATGTAAAGACCGGTTACATAGCTAGAATTGCAAACCAAGTCTGTCTGATTTCAACCTCAGTGCTGTTTTTTCTATGGTAGGGAAAAAAAAAATCTGTGGTTTTTGGACCACCTACATACACATACACCACATCTGTCATTTTGTCATATTATAGTCTCCTGCTTGTTGCTGTGTTTCTGGAATATCACCAGAATTTCAAATATCAGCCAGGTATCTGAAAACTAGTATTGGACATGTTTCAGCAAAGTTTTCAGATTTGGGAAGAAATGTCTAGCAATTAATTTCCAAAATTATCCAGTAAAAATGCAATTAATCACAACAAATTTTTGCCTTGTATACTAATGAAATATGAGCCCTCTGCACTGGAAGTCACTAAAATTTCACAGCGGCTACAGCAATGGATTATAGAACACTACCATTCCTGAGGATAGCATAAAACTAGGCAGCATTGCAGTCTGTTCATGGGGTTGCCATGAGTGGGAGTTAGCTCGCTGACTGACGGTAAGTAACAACCACAACATCAATAGCAACTTGGGGAAGAACAAAGGCAATTATTTCCATTGTGACATATTACTTATGGTATTGTGAACTAAGTTTGGCCTTATTTAAAACTAGAATAGTGTATTTCATTTGATGTATATTCCATATTGATGAGACAATGGGGAAAAGTTATTTTATAAAAATGGATAAGAATTTGGAGGTATTGCAACAGGGCACAGAACCGTCCATATCTAGATAGATTATATTTGATTTGAGCATAGAAATGTGTTTATATGATTACTATAAAATCAGAGGTGTAGAAAAGAATTTAGACAAAACAAACCAAAAACCCATTGCCTTTGAATCAATTCCAATCCATAATGACTCTATAGAACAGTTGAATTGCTATATAGGGTTTCCAAGACTAAATTTTTAGAGAGCAAAACTGCCACATTGTTCTCCTGTAGAGTGACTGGTAGGTTCTAACTTGTCACCTCTTGGTTTGTAGCTGAGAGCTTTATCCACCACATCACCACAAAGGCAACAAAAACGAGTATGTGAGAAGGATGACATGTTTTCATACTCCTGGTTTGCCAACTTTCTGTTTATAGCTCTGTAACCCACAGTCTCAAAATAAAGTGTTTATCTGGAAGCATATATATTAAAATTGCAATCATTTTGCTACATAAATTTTAATTTGTCCTGGTGTGGCATTGTGGGTTAATGTGCTGGACTGCAAAGTCATTTGAACAGCCAGGTCGGTGGTTCAAGCTCACCAGTCTCTCTCCAGAAATCCTATACAGGGTTGCTATGGGTTGGAACCGACTTGATGGCACTTAATAACAACATAAAAAGTTATATCATAATCAAAACTGTATGAATACAAACATTAAAAAGAAAACTTTTCTGTGATTTTTTTTCCCCAATTTACATATTGTCACTAACTTCACCAAACCAACCTCTTTTCAGATGAGTTATTTTAACTCAAGTCATTTCTGAAGCAGTTTTTCAAAAACACACAAAGAAAAACCAAGAAAAGACTTTAGAGATGCATTAAATCACAGTCGACAAGGTAATTACTAAAAACTAAAAGATATACTAATGATAGAATGCATTTAACAAGTCAATTTCAAAACATGTTTTCCATCTGTAATTAAATTCCTTTAGCCTTCTCTATGTACAAAGCTCATTGTTAGCACTATGGGGAAAGGGGGGAGAATGTATGGCTAATAGTCTAAAATATCATCATGTAAAGAACTTGTAATCAAACACAGACATACTTTTCATCAATAATTATAATACTATGCAAAAACATTATATAAGGTAGGACAAATGTTGTGAAAGCACAAATTAAAACACTGAAATTTTCTTTTTTTTGTAAAGTGACAGAAACAGCAAATGATTTGAAATGATGCTATCTTAATATTCTGGTTCTGAACAAGTTCATATCTCTCTCAATCAGAATTTCTTCATTTATAAAATGAAGAACATGTAAAAAATTATAAACTTTACAAGCTGCATAATTTTAGTTGGTTGAGAAAATTAGAGATAAATTAGTCACATCACAGGCATGCAACAGATGATGTTGCTTGTTCTATTATTTTCCAACTTCCTTTGCTTTTTTCTACGTATCTTTATAACTGGTGTCCTGGTGTGACGCTTAGGATAAGCACCAAACTGCAAGGTTGTTTGAACTGCAAAGTGGTAGTTGTAACTCACCAGCCACTCTTTGGAAATCTTATAGGGTCACTATGAGCAGGAAACAACTCAAAGGCACTTAACAGCAACAACAATAACAACATCTTTATAACTGAGGCAAAGACAGCATGGACCACCTACAAACACACATACATACCTACTTTGCTTAAAAATTAGAAAACTAATAACATAGGAGTCTATATACTTACCATTTCTTTTGAAAATTACATCATCGGATTGAGCTTAATAAAGCAATGTGAGATTTTTATAAAAGATAATTTTTAGTATATTTTGGTATGACATAATTTCTCATGCTATTAATTTCCATTAAAAGTTTAGTAGGTTTAGCATATTATCTGTAATTTTTATTTTTTAAATTTTTTACAGAGAAAGGCCTGTTTTTATTGTAGTTATTGAGAGAGAGAGTCCCGGAGGGGCCTGGGCGGGGGCTTTGCTACCAAGTGGGAACGTGTGCAGAGCCAGAGAGTTCTTGGAAAGAAATAAAAAATAAATTCCTTTACATTAGTGGATCTGGGGTCCAGCCACACTCTCACAGCACCGCTCTGTTCTCCGTCTCTAATTCTTCTCCATCTCTCCATGATGTCTCTCAGATCTCAGAGTCTCTCTCCCCTTCTTTCTGTAACACGTTCCCAGCACATCGGCAGGCGGGCAGGTGGGCAGGCGGGCAAGGTTTCTATTGGCTTTATCAGTGGTGGTGCTGGCAGCAGTGGGTCACCATTTCTTCTGGGGTAGGGGTGCCCTCTCAAGTCCAGGGAGACTCAGGAGTGTAGTGCAGGTGCAATCCAGGCGCCCCAAGGTCCACACGGGGAGGCGGATGGGCCAGGGTCCAGGTTGGGCTCAGAAGTTGCTGAAGATTTGCTTGCTGCTCCAAAGCAAGATGCTTTTGAGTTATGGTGTTGGAGGAGAATATTGAAAGTGCCGTGGACTGTCAAAAGAACCAATAGATACGTTTTGGAAGAAGTGCAGCCAGAGTGCTCCTTGGAAGCCAAGGTGGCCAAACTTCATCTCTCATACTTCGGATATATTGGGAACCAGTCACTGGAGAAGGATATCATGTTTGGTAAGGTGGAGGGGTTAGAGAAAAAGAGGAAGACCGCCAACGAGATGGATTGGCCAAGTCGCAGCATCAATGGACTCAAGCGTGGCAACAGTAGTGAGGTTGGTCCAGGATCGGGCAGTGTTTAGTTCTGCTGTGCTTAAGTCGGTACCGACTCGATGGTACCTAACAACAACAACAACCAAAGCACAAGCAGTGCCTGCTTGATGATCCGCGTACCCTGCACCTTCTTCTTGGCCTCAGCCACTGTGAGGCTTAGGTGCAGGCCGTTCTCCTGGAAGAGAATCAGGTTCCAGCTGTTGCTGTTCTCCGTGTTCTTGCCCAAGCCAGGCAGATCGATTCAAGATGAGCATGCTGAGCCGCTGTTGAGCTGGGCAGGACTGGCCCCAATGGAGATGGGGCATGTCAGCACACCTTGCATGTGCTTCTATGTGGGTGTGACCCGTAGGCGCTTGAGGTGCTCGTCGGTTTCGGGGTCCAACACCAGCAGCCGGGTCTCATCCTCACGCACTTTGATGAGGGCTACCACCTCAGCGAGACGCAACTCCTCCACATTCTGCCCGTTCACTTCAATGAGTTGGCCCTGGGCACGGAGGCCAGAGTCGGAATTGACAAGCCTGAGTCCACAGAGCAGATGAACTGACCAGGCTGGGGCTTGTCACTGTGCAAGTAGAACCTATTTGGGGGGCCACTCACATACTTCCCGCCAGCCTCAGCGACAAGGCTGCCAGAAACCCCAAGACCTTCTTTGAACTCCCAGGGGTCAGGGGTCAGGGGTCAGGGGCAGGTGACAGCCCTAGATGGGCCATTTCTTCAGGGTCAGTGAGTTGCCGCCAACGCAGTAACTCGTCTGTCCCCTTATCCACCAGCAACAGTCTCTTCTGTCCCTCTACAGCCTTGTTTTGCTGCACCACCTTATGCTGTAACCAAGACTTGCCAGGTTGTAACCGCAAAGCCACACCAGCATGTGGCAGTGTGAGGGCGAATGTTGATTGGGAGATCTCAGGGAAGGGCTGGTAAATACTAGTCCCTTGGTTCAGAGGGTCAGGTACTCCCTCCCAATAAAGCATACTCTCCTGGCCTTGCTTTGAGGCCCCCCCTGGTCTTCTGCAGCCTTTTATTATTATTATTATTATTATTATTATTAATGAAACTAGATCTTGGCTTCTAAGGAGCACTCTGGTTGTACTTCTTCCAACACAGATTTGTTTGTTCTGCAGAGACGCCATGTTAATTTCGTCCCCAACACCATAATTCAAATACATTGATTTGTCTGAGGTCTTATTCATTGTCCAACTTCCACAGCATATGAGACAACTGAAAAATATCAGGGTTTGAGTCAGGTGAACTTGAGCGCTGAAACTGACATCTTTGCTCTCAAGCACTTTAAAGAGGTATTTTGCAGTAGATTTACAGAATGCATTTGGTTTGTTGACTACTGTTTCCATGAGTGTTGATTGTAGATCCAAGCAAAATGAAGTCTCTGACTTCAATCTTTTTTTATTTGTCATGTTGCTATTTATTATTCCAGCTGCAGGATTTTTTTTTTTACATTGAGGTGCAATCCATATTAAAGGTTTAATCTTTGATCTCCAGGTGCTTTTCACTTCCAGCAAGCAAGGTTGTGTTATATGCATATGGCAGGTTGTTAATGAGTCTTCCTCCAATCTTAATGCCAATGTTCTTTAAATAACCTAGCTCCTCAGGTAATTTTCTCAGCATACAGATTGAAGAAGCATGGTGAATGAATACAATCCTGGCACACATCTTTCCTGATTTTACACCATTCCGTATCTCCTTATTCTGTTAAAATAACTGCCTTTTGATCTATGTACAGGTTACTCATGAGAACAATTAAGTGTTCTGGAATACTCATTCATCACAATGTTATCCATAGTTTGCTAGGATCCACACAGTTGATTGCCTTTGCATAGTCAATTAACATCTTTCTGGTGTTCTCTACTTTCAGCTAAGATCCATTTGACATCAGCAATGATATCCGTCATTCCATGTCCTCTTCTGAATCTGACTTGAATTTCTGATAGCACCCAGTGGATGTACTGCTGCAATCATTTTTAAATTATCTTCAGAAAAATTTTACTTGGATGTGGCTTCCAACATCACAGCAACACACAAGCTACCACAGATGGAAAACCAGATAGGTGAGTGGTAGCATTTTCTACTATTGTTGTTAAGTGTTGTTGAGTCAGTTCTGACTCATGGCAACCCACCTCCACAGTAGGGTTTTTGAGGAATAGTTGGTAGGTTTGGATTTCTGACCCTGTGGTTCGCAGTCTGGTGTTAATCCTACAGAGCCACACGAACTACACCAGGTGTCCTGCATTTACTATTAGGCAACTTGAAGAACTCTTCTAGCCTCCATCTCAATTTTGAAATCATTGCCACATTGTAGATATTTGTAAAAGCAGCAACCCCACTTTTTGGTATTAAATACTGTCTTAGATACCTAGTGCTTCTGTAACAGAAATACCAAAAGTGGTGAGCCTTATTAAACATAATTTTTATTGTTGTTGTTATAGTTTAGCAAGCAAAAAGTTTGAATTAATATCACTGGCTCTAGGAGATCACTTTCTTACTCTGTTGTCTCTGAAGAAATATCTTGGTCTCGTCAGCTTCTGGTTCCTGGTTCCTTACTGATCTCCATGTCGCTTGATATCTATCGAACCCTATATCTCTGCTTTTTTCAGCTTCTTGGTTAATATTTTTTATATCACAACAGAAACAAATTAAAAAATTTTTTTAAGATATACCCTATATTAATGCACTCACTCTCATTAATGTAAAAACTAACCTACTGACAAATGGGACAATAACCACAGGTATTGCTGTTATTGTTAAGTGCCTTCAAGTCTGTGTAGGGTTTCTGAGGAATGGCTAGTGAATTTGAACTGCTGACCTTACAGTTCAAACCAACCTTGTGGTACAATGCATTATCCCACAGTGCCACACCAGGACTGTAACCACAGGCACATAGAGGCTCAGCACACAATTTGTTGATGTTGTTAAGTGCCATCGAACAGGTTCTGACCCATAACGACCCTGTATAGGGTTTAGGAGGAGTGGCTGGTGAGCTTGAACCGCTGACCTTCCAGTTCAAACCGACTTTGCAGACAAGCGCATTAACCCACAGAGCCACACCAGGAGTCCAACACAAAATTTAGAGGGAAAACATTTAATCTATAACAGCAAGATACTATATGATATTTTATAATACTTTCACATTTTTCCCTACAGCTACATTTTACTTATGCTTAAAATTGTGTGAAAAACCATTTTATTCCAATGTCATTGAGTCAGTTCTGACTCTTGGTGACCCTGTATAATGTTTCTGTAGAGTGGATGGTGGATTTGAACCACCAACCTTGCTTGCAGTTTAAACTGACTTTGTGGTCAAGTGCTTATCCTACAGTACCACACAAGGATTCTTTATCAATATTTTAAATTACTAATCCATATTTTATTTATAATATTTTGTTTTTTTCTTAACATGTTCAACACTTGTCAAATGTATTAAAGGTCATGTGGCACTATTTTAATAATAGGTGTATATTTCTATACTTGGTGTATATATTTGTAATCCAACACTCTTCAGTCGGTTTGTCATAGTACCGTGTTGGCTTCTGAGTTGCTGTGATTCTGGAGGCTATGCCATAAGTATTTTAAATGCCAGCAGGGTCACTAATGGTGGACAGATTTCAGATGAGCTTCAAGACGAAGACAGACTAGGAAGAATGAGAGACAAACTACTTCTGAATATTTAGACACCGAAAACCTTATGAATATTAGAGAAACACAGTCAGATATAGTGCCAGAAAATGAGTCTCAAAGTTTGGAAGTCACTCAAAATGTGACTGGGGACGAGCTGCTACCTCAAAGTAGAGTTGGCCCTAAAGACGCGAAAGGAGAAAAGCCCGTGGGAGTAAGCCTTCAGGACCTCCATTTGCTAGTTGGGTACAACACAAAATGAAGGGAAACAGCTGTAGACATCCATTAATAATTGGAACATGGAATGTATTAAATATGAATCTAGGAAAATTGGAAATTGTCAAAATTAAATGTAACGCATAAACATCAATATCTTACTTCGGTATTAGTGAGCTGAAATGAACTGGTTTTGGACATTTTGAATCTGACAACTACATAGATTACCATGCCCAGAATGACAAAATGAAGAGGAATGGTGTTCCATCCATTGTCAAAAGAACACATCCAGATCAGTCATCAGGTACACAATGCTGTATGTGATAGGATAATATCCATGTGACTAGAAGAAAGACCAGTTAATACCACTATTACTTAAATTCACGCACCAATCACTAAAGCCAGTGAGGATGAAATTGAGGAAGTCTACCAATTTCTTCAATCTGAAATTGATCAAACATGCAATCAAGATGTATTGATCATTACTAATGATTGGAATACAAAGGTTGGAAAAAAAGGGGAAGGATCAGTAGTAGGAAAATATGGCCTTGGTGATGGAAATGATGCTGGAGATCGCAGGATAGAATTCTGCAAAACCAATGATTTCTTCATTTCAAATACCTTCTTTAGACAGCGTAAGAGATGATTTTACACATTGATCTCACCAGATGGAATACACAGAATTCAAATTGACTGCATCTGTTGTGAAAAGCTCAATATCATCAGCCAAAATAAGGCCAGAGGCAGATTGTGCAACAGAACATCAAATGCTCTAATGCAAGTTCAGGTTGAAGCTGAAGAAAATGAAAACAAGTCCAGGAGAGCCAAAATATGACCTTAAATATATATTCCATCTGAAATTAGAGATCATCTGAAGAATAGATTTGATACATTAAACATTAAAGACCAAAGGTAAGAAGAATTGACATCAAGAACATCATATAGGAAGAAAGCAAAAATTCACTAAGAAGACAAGAAAGAAGGAAAAGACCAAAATGGATGTCAGAAGAGACATTGAGACTTTTTTTCCAGTGTAGAGATGCTAATGCAAATGGAAGAAATGAGGAGGTACAAGAGCTTAACAGAAAATTTCAAAGGTCAACTCAAGAAGACAAAGTCAAATATTACAATGAAATGTGCAAAGATAAAGGAAGAACATTTCCAAAACTGGGGGAACTGAAGGAAAAAATTCAAGCCTCGACTTTAATTATTGAAGGATTCCCTAAGCAAAGTATTGAATGATGCAGAAAGCATCAAAAGCAGATGGAAGGAATACATAGAGTCACTGTAACAAAAGGAAATGGTTGATATTCAACCATTTCAAGAGGTAGCATATGATCAAGAGCCAGTGATACTGATAGAAGAAGTCCAAGGTGCACTTAAGGAATTTACAAAGAACAAGGCACCAGGAACTGATGGAATAAAAGTTGAAGTCTTTCAAGAAAGTGAGATGGCACTGGAGGCACTCACTAATTAATGCCAAGAAATTTGGAAGATAATTATCTAGCCAACTGATTGAAAGAGATCCTTACTTGTGCCCATTCCAAAGAGAGGTAGGTGGCTTGATAGAACGTGGAAATCTTTGATATCCCATGAGAGTAAAGTTTTACTTAAGGTAATAGAGAAACAGCTGCAAACATACATTAACAGAGAACTTCCAGAGGTTCAAACTGGATTCAGAAGAAGACGTGGAACAAGGGATATCATTGCTGATGTCTGATGGATCTTGTCCGAAAGCAGAGAATAGCAGAAAGATATTTACCTGTGCTTTATTGACTATGCAAAGGCTTTCAATTGTGTGGATCATGACAAGTTATGGACAACATTACAAAATATGAGTATCCCAGAACACTTAATGGTACTCATGAGGAATCTGTACCTGGAATGAGAGGCAGTTGTTTGAACAGAATATGGGAACAATGAACGGTTTAAAATTGAGAGGTGTGCAACAGGGTTGTATTCTTTTACCATGCTTATTCAACCTGTATACTGAGCCAATAATCCAAGAAACCTAGTTATATGAAGAAAAACGTAGCATCAGGATTGGAGGAAAACTCATTAATAACCTGTGATATGCAGATGATACAACCTTGCTTCCTGAAAATGAAGAGGAGTAAAATATTTATTGATAATGATCAAAGACCACAGCCTTTGAAATGGATTGCATCTCAATGTAAAGAAACAAAAACCCTCACCATTAAACCACAAACAGCAGTATTATCAATAAACAACCAATAAAACAATAAACAACATATTTTTCAATGGAGAAAAGTTTGAAGTTATCAAGGACTTCATTCATCTTGGACAACCCTCAACACTCATGGAAGCATCAGTCAAGAAATCAAATGATGTACTGTATTAGGCATATCTGCTTCACGAGACCTTTTGAAAGTGTTGAAGAGCAAAATCAGCTTGAGGACTAAGGAAGGTGCACCTGACCCAAGCTATGGTATTTTCAATAACCTAATATGAATGTGAAATCTGGACAGTTAATGAGGAAAACCATAGAAATATTGATGCTTTGGAGTTATGGTATTAGAGGAGAATATTGAAAGTGCCATGGGTTGCCAAAGAACAAACAGATCTTTGTTGGAACAAATGCAGCCAGAGTGCTCCTTGGAAATCAGGATGGCCAAACTTCATCTCTCATACTTTGGTTATATTGTCAAAGGGATCAGTTGGTGGAGAAGGATATCATGTTTGGTAAGGAGGAAGGTTAGAGAAAAAGAGGAAGGCCCAAACAAGATGGATTGGCAAAGTGGCAGCATCAAAGTGGCAGCACAAGTGTCACAACAATTGTGAAGTTGAACCTGGACTAGGCAGTGTTTCGTTCTGTTGTGCATAGGGTCTCTATGAGTTGGTACTGACTCAATGTCACCTAACAACAACATTTCTATAGTACTATTGATAGGAGTTCTTGTGTGACACTGTAACATGAGCAATGGACTGCAAACCAAAATATTGGCAGTTCAAAACCACCAGCCAATCCTCAGAATCCGTACATAGGGTTGTTATGAGTCGAAACCAACTGTTGTTGTTATGTGTCTGTTGAGTCGATTCTGACTCATAGCGACCCTGTATAGGGTCATGAGGAGCAGCTGATGAACTTGAACCGCTGACCTGGCAGTTCAAAAGACTTTGCAGTAGGGCGCATTAACCCACAGCGCCACACCAGGACTCCAACTAGAGGATACTTCAGTAACAAAGACAATATTGCTAGTTATTGCACAGGAATTTCCGGTTTAGCTTTGTTTGTTTGTTTGTTTCATGTATAGAAATTATAGCTATTACCTAAAAAAAAATTCTCAAATATCACATTAAGACTGATATGAGTTCTAATTTGTATGTTATCTCTTTGGGTAGTTGTCCAAACTATTTCAAGTTACTTTCATTAACAAATGAAGTATTATGCAGCATTTTATAAAAATTATTTTTGCAATGATATAGGATTACAACTTTTTAAAATATTCATTTTATAAAAAATATCTTTATAATGATATGAAATTGCTTTATGGCAACTGCTGAAAAGGTAACATAAAATTTAAAATATGATTAAGTTATTTCATTTATTTGTGTCACTTCTTCAATGTGTAACCAGTGTATGTAGCTAAGTATAATTGGTGTGAAGCATCTCATTACAATTATAAACAAAATCAATCAGTACTAATGAAGGTTGTCAAATATTTCTAAGAAATTATTTTAATAAGCTGGAAAATATATTTTAATTAGAGTATTTAAGTATACATATATGCTTAGGTGAATGACTTTAATGTTCATTAACCCAATTAAAATTGCAATATTTTCAGTATTTATCAGTATCACAATCATGAGTATATATTCAGTAACCATGGAGTGACTGATGACATATTCTCTGCCAAACAAATCTGAACCCAATTCTGACCAAAAGCATAGGAGACTCCTTTTGATGTTCATGGAAACTTTATGATACAATTAACTTTTATAGAAAAGGAGGAGGGAAATAAGCTTTTTAACATTACATGACTAAAATGTAATTTCCTCTCATTACCATCCTATAAAACTTTATTATGCTTTATGAGATGATAACTAGGAAGAAAATAAAAAGAGCTTTAGAGGAGTTATGATTGATTTAATTATATAATTTTTAAATGTTAGCTATAATTTGGAATTTCTAAACCCTGTGAGATTGCTTTTCTTGTAAAGCTTTCTTATTTTTGTTTTAAAAATTAGACTAGTATTTCTCAAATAAGTACACGTGAACAAGGTATGGAATAATAAATCACTATAAATTTTCGTCCCACTGTTCCTCATAATGGAGTCCTCGTTTGGCACTGCAGGATAATACACTGGACTGCAAGGTCAATTTGAACTTCAAGGTCAGCAGTTAAAACCCACCAGCCACTCTTTGGATATCTTATATAGTGTGGCTGTCTAGTCGGAATTAAATTGACAGCATTAAAAACAATAACAACATTTTTCATGATGTTGTTGTTGTTCTCAGGTGCCAGCGAGTCGGAAACGACTCATAGTGACCCCATGCACAGTAGAACGAAACAATGTCCGATCCTGGGTCAAACTCACTACCGCTGTCACACTTGACACCATCAGTGATGCCACCTGGCTGATCCATTTCACTGGGGGTCTTCCTCTTTTTCTCTGACCCTCCATCTTACCCAGCATGACATCCTTCTCCAGCAACTGTTCTCTCCTGACAATATGTCCAATTTATGAAAGATGAAGCTTAGCCATCCTGGCCTCCAAGGAGCACTATGGCTGCACTTCACACATACTTATTTTTAAAATAAAAAAAATGTCTTTTAATTTGAACATCAAAGCATTACAATACATTACAATATGGTTTAAGGATGTTTTAAATTTTTCAATATTCATTAGGTAAAAAATTATATTAAATATCAATAGTGTATGAGTATCTATAAGGACTTCAAGAAAAAAAAAAAGTTAAACACTCTATGTTCTAACAATAAATATTTTTGTAAGTATTGCTTACTCCTTGTGAGGAATTTTGAAGGGCAATCGCTTAATCATCTTTTTAATATTTTCAAGAAATACGGTATTCAACAAACCCATTGAGTATTGCTTTGGCAGTTTGCTACAAATGAACATTATTGAATGCAAACATTATAAAATGTATTGTTTGGTCATATGGAATACTAGAGAACACAAGAAATATCTTGTGTTATTTTAAATAGTTAAAATAAATATTGTAGGTAGAAAAACACAAACAATAAAATTTGCAATTCTAACCATTTTTAAGTGTACAATTTAGTAATGAATTATATTAGATATGGTGTACTATCATCACCACAACACCATTCTTAAAAGAAGTAACAAGCTACTCCCCCACCCCAAGTGAAATATATACATCTGCCTGATCTACACATAATTAGATACTGTTAGAAAACAAGTGAATCTAGGAAGGTAATTTTAATATGAACATTTTCTAGAGTAAAAATTCCATCTCATTTCTTTCAGATAATGTTGTTATTCTTAGGTGTCATCCAATTGTTTCCAACTTATAGAGAGAAGAATAAATAAATCTATCTCAGAAGAAGTACAGTCAGATAATACTCCTCAGAAGCAAAGATGATGAGACTTACAGAAGCTCGTGTATTTGAACTATTTGCTTATGAAGGATTAGTCCTTGATTTATAGACAGGATTATATGAAGAAGACTGTAGCATCAGGATTTGAGGAAGGCTCATTAATAACCTTTGATGTGCATATGATACAACCTTGCTTGCTGAAAGCCAAGAGGACTTAAAATACTGATGGAGATTACAGAATACAACATCTGGCATAAATTGCACCTCAATGTACAGAAAGCACAAATCCTCATCACTGGACCAATTAATAACATCATGATAAATGGAGCTGACTCAACTTGGAACTGACTTGATGGGACTTTAACAAAAACAACAACAAATGGAGAAAAGAACTGGTTCCTGCAGAAGGACATCATGCTTGGTAAAGCAGAAGGACAAAAAAAAGGAGATCCCAACAAGATGGATAGGCTCAAGCATGGCAGCAATTGTAAGGATGGTGCAGGACTTGGCAGTGTTTCATTCTGTTTTACATAGGGTCCCTATGGATAAAACTCGACTCGTTAGCACCTAATAACAGTCCGTGAAGAAGGACATAATGCCTGATCAAGTAGATGGTCTGCAAAAAAAAGGAAAAGCCTAAATGAGATAGATTGAAACAGTGGTTGAAACAATGGGCTGAAACACAGGAATTATTGTGAGATGGTGCAAGCCAGGGCAATGTTTTGTCCTGTTGCACATAGGTGTTATTATGAATTGGAGGCTATTCGATGGTACCTAACAACAATAACAACTGAGTCTGCAGCACAGCTTTTGTGATAGCAAGTAACTTTTAGTTGCATGCATTTAGTATTTAACTGATAGGTTAAGTAGTGTGAGATGAATTTCTAGGTCAGTGGTATTATTGAAATATTCATACAGATTTCCATTTGAAATAATTGTGTCAAAAGGAACTTGGTATCTTCACTTCTAAAAAATTCTTACAAGTATATATGTCATTAAAACATCTAGATAGATACCAATGAAAGATTTCATTAAAGATCTTCCTGCACCCCTCACCCCCCATATGCAGACCCTGGGTTGATCAGTGGCAGCCCCACTGAACCACCTCTGAATATAAT
>NW_006408758.1:2127632-2167047 GCF_000296735.1 Chrysochloris asiatica
GCAATGCTAGGCAATATGTTTGCAGATCTGTCTACCTGCCAGCTTGCATCATATCTGTGTGTCTGTCTTTTTTGTATATATTTTATCTCTCTCTGTCTCTATCCCTTTCGCCGCCAGATCTCCCTTCTTCATGGCACCCACACTTCCTTGTAGAGGCGGGACCCCGACATAGGACCTCGACAGGTAGCACCATAGGCTTCAATAGGATTGTTGTTGTTAAGTGCCCGTTGAATCAGTTCTGACTCAGAGCGACCCTGTATAGAAGCGGCTGGTGAGCTTGATCCACCGACCTTGCAGTTCAAACTGACCTTGTAGTTCAGCACATTAACCCACAGCACCACTCCAGGACAGTTAACAAAGAATTGAAATCTTAGAAACATTCAGGGGCCAAACAAGTATCTCTCAAGTTATAGAAAAAGTTTTAAAGAATCCACACACAAAAAAATAAAAAGAAACTTTAAAATCTATCAAATAATTCCAATCAGCATAACTTTAAAATTGTTATTAAAAACAATTTTCTTGAAAAGGAAATAAGACAACTTTGAAAGTCTGAGCATTACTAAGGAGAAGCAAATATATCTTCAATTAGAATTTATTGTGGCTTCTTCATACTTACCTAAAATTCATGTTGTAACTTAGTAAATTATTAAACTCAAATATGTCTAAGTTCTTATAATTAATATAAATTAATACTACTTTAGAGTCCTGGTGTGGAGTTATGGATAAATTATATTAATAATATGCATCATAAATTAGTTTCTAGGATTTGCTTTTAAACCAACATAACATTTTTGTTAATAAAATTCTAAATAAAATAATCATCAATACAATTGGAACTACAGATGAGATTGGTGAAAATGTATCTCTTTGCTAGGAACAATGACCTTTAAATGCCCTATAATAATGAACAGAATCAAATTAAGTTAAGGGTTTGGCAACTGTTCTAGAAACAATACCTCATTTCTAATATTGGTTCTTTGAAAGCAATGACAGTTCCTAAATAACTAACTGATTATAAATAAAGACTAGTGAAACTTAAGAATTGAGGAAGTAATATTAATTTTACCTTATTCCAATGCCTCCTATGTGATAAGAAAAACATACACACTTACTTATACTGTATTTTCTTTAAAGACTTTCCAAAGCAAAGTGGAAAGCAGGGGGAGGTATAAGTCTAAAAGGATAATAATAATTATGGAGTCAGATTAATCTATCAGTGTTTCATTATGGTTTTATTATCCTGAGTGTTCTGCTCCATGCCTCTTTTTTATATTAAAAATTGTGTTAAGCCCTGGATTTTCACATTTGAAAAGTTATTTCACAAGTCATTTTTCAAAGGAATATACTGTAAAATAGATGAAATAACAGTTAAAGTCAAAAGATAATTCCTTTAGTATATCCTTACATAACTATTATAATCTATGAACTATTTATTTTAAATGTTGTTCTTGACATTATGGAAGAAATATATTATTATCTTGCTTGAATCACAAAATATTCTAATATAGCTTTCCTTTATTTCATTCCATGCAGCTACTGTCTCAGTAACAACCAGGCAGGAGAAAATATACACGTTTTGAAATTATCTCATCTCAGTAGGGTGTACCTGGATAGGTATCAAATTAAACACCTTCCTTAATGGCCCATTATGGAATATCAGTGCCTAAAATACCCAAAGGGAGCCAGGGACCATTACTGCCAAGGGAGAGTTTCTAAGGTTGTAGCATATGATGCAATATTTCTGTTGTAACTTTAGCCTGACTGTGAGTTTAAGTATGTATTTATGGTTCTAAAATCAATAGCTACCACTGTAATTTTTAGGATAACCACAACAGTTTGAAAACATGAATCACTTAAGTCTTGCAAGGATTTGGTTTCAGAAACCATATACACAATTGCTATGAGTCATAATTGACTTAGTAGCATTGGGTTTGGGTATTAATATATTAGTTTATATATTTATATCATATATATATATATATATATATATTTATATATGATAATGACATTGAGTTAATGCACTGGACTGCAAAGTTGGTCTGAACTGCAAGGTCGGCAGTTCAAGCTTACCAGCCACTCCTTGGAAACCCTATACAGGTTCGCTATGGGTTGGAACCTACTCAACGGCACTTAACAACAATATATATAAGGACTTTTCAAAAAGTATGTGGAAAATGGAACTGAAAGATAATTTCATTTTTCCACAAACTTTTTGAATACCTATTCTATAGCCACATATGATATATATTGCTTTTTATTATAACATTCATTCATATGGGTATAACCAGTAAATGGTGTTGTTGTTAGGTGCCACAGAGTCATTCATGCAAAACAGAACAAAAAAACTGCCTGATTCTACACCATCCTCATAATTCTTGGTATGTTTGAGGCCATTGTAACTGACCCAGTGTCTATCCATCTCATTTGCAGTCTTGTCTTTTTCTCTAATTCTCCAGTTTTATAAAAGTGTGGCTTCCTTCTCCAGAGACTGTTTCCTCCAGACATGTGCAACATACAAGAGACAAAGTTTCACCATTCTCGCTTCTAAGGACTGTTCTGGCTATATTTTTTCCAAAACATATTAGTTTGTTCTTCTGAAAATTCATGGTATTTTCAATATTCTCAGCCAATTCAGATGTATCGATTCTTCTACAATATTTCTTATTAATTGTCCAACAAGCATCTGAGGCAATTGAAAACATAATGGCTTGGTTCAGGTGCACCTTAGTCCTCAAACTGACATTTTTGCTCTTTAACACTTTAAAGAGGTGTTTTGCAGCAAATTTTCCTAATGTATTATGTCACTGGATTTCTTGATTACTGCTTTTATAAGTGTTGATTGTAGATTCAAACAAATGAAGTCTTGGACAACTTCAATCTTTTCTCCATTTAGCATGCTGCTGCGTATTGGTCCAGTTGTAAGGATTTTTTGTCTTCTTTATATTGAAGTGCAATCCATACTGAAGACCATAATCTTTGATCTTCAACAGCAACTATTACATATCCTCTTTGATTCCAGCAAGCAAAGTTGTGTTATATACATATCATGGGTTATAAAATAGATCTTCCTACAATCTTGATGCCACATTCTTCTTCATATAATCCATCTTCTCGGATTATTTGCTCAGGATACAGACCTAATACATATGGTGAAAGGATGCAACCATGATGGACACCTTTCCTTATTTTACACCATTCCATATTCCCTTGTTCTGTTCAAACAGCTGCCTCTTGGTCTATGGATAGGTTCCTCATGAGCACAATTAAGTGTCTGGAAAACCCATTCTTTGCAATATTATCACAACAGTTTGTTGTGATCCATATAGTTGCAAGCCTTTGCATAGCCAATCCAGTAAATACCGAAACTTAATAACAAACAAATGCTTTGAATGCAAAATTTTTATTATTCACTTGCTATGTCTCACAGTGTACCTTTTTTATACTTCAATATATTGTATAATGTAAAAATGTATGACTCCTCAAAGTAAACAATGTCAAACATTTTTGTCATTTAAAAATTACACTGAATAATTCATAAACATATCTATAAAATAACACTACAAACTGTGATTTTGTGAGATTGAGAGATTATTTAGAACTATAGTGACTTTAATGAAGATAATAGGTGAAACTCAAATGTTAATGGAAAGACTTAGCACTTGACCAAAAACAGTTGTTGTTGTTGTTGTGTGCCGTGGAGTCAGTTCTGACTCATAGCAACACTGCTGTAAATCTTTACAGGAGCAGAAAGCCTCATCTTTCTCCCACGGAACAGCTGGTAGTTTCGAACTGCTGACCCTGAGGTTAGCAGCCTGATTCGTAACCACTGAGCTACCAGAGCTCCTTGAACAAAAACAGTAGCCTCATTTACATCATAAAAGTGGCTGCCCAATACTATTTTGGAACAAAAAAAAAAATGCATTTTTAACATCAAAGCCTTTAAGAAACTGTTTATAATAAATTATAGTTGCTTAACAACTAATATTCTTAAAGCAATTTTATGGCTATTATTTAATCGAACATAGCACTCTTTTGATCCCTTCAAAAGTTTTTATCCCTTCAGTAAAAATATTCTTCAATTATGGAATTTTAAAAGAAATAGCTATGTTTCTGCAAATAAATCATTTTTTGGTTCAGTATTTTCTGACAGAGTGGTGATACACAAGGACAATTGAGGAAACCTAGGTTCTGTAGTAACTAAAACTTGAAAATTGTACAGAAAGAAAAAAGTGTCATTGTTTAACATCGTTTATTTAGCTCCAGATATAAATAAAGGAAACACACACTGACTATGATGAAAAAGCCATCTGAAGCAAACCAAGCTGGCATATTATTCTAAATAGGATATATGGGTACACTTTTCTAAAATTTTATTTACATAGCTTTATAGTTACTTTTACATTCAAGAAGATGACCCCTACTATGAAAATGTTGTTACATCTTTAGGTGAATGTATGATTTTTCCCATGTTAAGATATTTTTCCTACTAGTTCTTTTGAGAGTATTTTAAAAAATAAGGTATTTAGAAACTTAAATATAAATTTAAGCAAATATATATCTTACTGTAACTCATCATTTAGTGGCAAAGTTTTATGAGTGCTGCCAGTAAATACCAAACTGGAAAACATCTTCATTATCCAATACAAGAATTAGATATAAATTGAAGTTAGTTATCTTGATTCCCCAAATTCTTCAGCTATACCTAGAACAGAGGCCAAAATGAAATGTGATAGGCAATCTGGAGAATATTAGTGTTCTCAGCAAATAAAACAGTTAATCTAACAGAGAACTTTCCTTGAATTCTATGGAACATTAAACAACACATTTCAGACATCATTAAGCCAGAAGCAACTCTCACACATGATCCTAGTATGCTATGTTTATTTTTTTTCTTTCTCTTTTGCTTTGTTGATTCACAGTGGTCCAACCAAGAAAGCAAAGGATCACTAACATTATTCTCCAAATCACTCTGACATCCTTGGAGATATATCTACACAAACATGGGTCTCAGTATGAGTTTGTGTAGTAACAAAATTAAACAGAAGGTACAACATTTTCAAGAGAGAATTGTAGTACTGTTTCTATCAGCCTTTTAGATAACATTACAGTTATTCCTGTAAGCCCGTATAAGTTGCTGTGACACATATCAACTTTTTACTGGTTCTGAGAGATTATGTTCCAAATGAAAATACTTATTATTTTATGTTCTATTCTCCAAGCTAATTTTTAAAGAAATAAAATGAAACATGGACTCAAACATATTTTGTAGAGAAATTAAGTAAATTTTTTAGTAAGTTTAAAAAGTACAAAGTTCATACTTGGGTTTTTATAGTGTGTCAGACTAAGAAAAACTCTCAAAAAATTTTGTTTCAAGTTTTTTTCTTAAATAGGAAGAAATCTGAATTGACTAGTTGTAGTGCTGTGAGTTAGGCACTGGGCTGCTAACCCCAAAGTCAAGAGTTCAAACCCACCAGCAGATTCACTGGTGAGAACGATCAGGCTGTCTACTCTTGAAAATATTTACAAACTTGGAAACACAATGTAGGGTCACTATGAATCAGAGTATGTTGGGAGTAACTAAGCTGAAGGTCTCAGACTTGGGGGCAGTTTAACCAAAAGATTACACTTTAAGAGTTATGGTCCAGAAAATTGGGCTGCACCCAGGTCAGGCTGCCCTCTGAGGAACTTGCAAAGCCTGCCTCAGGGAATAAGGAATTTGCAAAGTCTTTCCTTGTATGGAGCCATGGCCTTCAGTTTAGTCTGCAAAAACATCTAGCTGCCCTATTTCTGCTTCCCTAGCCACTACATTATTCTGATAAAGTCCCGCTTACTACATGCATCAATAACACCAGCTGTTATTCTTTTCCCTGCCTCCAATATCTCCTTTGATGTGATATATAATAAACGTACTGAATCTAGGTCTGAGTCACAGTATCTCCATCAGAGTGCTGTGTCCCATCTGGTCTCAACTTCACTATTTTCTGCGTTTTCTTTTTTGTCTAATTTCCCATCGCCCCTACTTGGGTTTAACCTCTCCATGTGGGTCGCAGAGTATAGCCACTTGTCAGATACAACAAGAGTCGACTTGATGATGCTGGGTTTGGTGTCTAGTAGAAATAAAATTTTGTGTCAAATAATTAATGTCTTTGTAAGATGATAAAGAAGTATATTATCCCACAATGTTCTGCTTTCAACCTTGAAAAACACTCTGAGATATATTTTTAATTATGCACTATTTCTAAAATTCCTGGAGCCAAATGAGGAGATAGTGTTATATTTTGATTTAAAATCTCTGCTTATTTGCCTCTGACACATTTTTCACTACTAGAATAAATTAACCAAATTTGTTAAAGACACTGAAGAAAATGTATAATGCACTTGGGAAATAGCACTCTTTTTATGTTTTTAGTAACTGCCTTCTAGTTGGTTCAGGCTCGTAGCAGCTCTGAATAAGATTTCCCAGGAGCCATTGGTAGGTTTGAACCACTGACCTAGAGATTAGCAGTCCAGAGTTTATCCTACTGCACCACACCAGGAGTGCAACATTTTGTTTATAGTAAATTAAAAAGCACAGTTCAAATTCTTAATTCCGCAACATTTTTGACCAAACACTTCTGTTTTGGTCCAGAGAATTTACTGGTTCATAGAATGTTAATAGCCTTGCAAAAGAACCAAATGGTCTTTCTTTTATTTACTTTTTTTGAGGGGGCATAGAAGGATTTGCTTGGTTTTATTTTAAAGACTACTTTAGAAAGCAAATGCTACTACAGCTTAACAACAAAGACATAAAAATGTTTACCTCACAATACATAACCAACTTGCCAAGTGAAAATTATGTCCCAACTATTAGGACATAATAACAGGAATCTCATTATTTTTTTCTGAATAGATTTTTTTTTTCATCTTTTTTATCTGGAAGAAAAAATCTAACCAGAGAAACAAAAGACCAATACAAAGAAAACTACAAAACACTAATATAAGAAACAAAGAGATTTTAAAAAATGGAAGATTATACCATTCTCATGGATAGGAACTCTTAACATTGAAAAAAAGTTAATACTATCAAAAGCAATCTGCAGATATAACACAATTCCAATCCAGATTCCAACAATATTCTTTAAAGAGATGGGAAAAAAATGATTCAAACTATATGTAAGGGAAAGAGACCTTGGATAAACAAAACACTGCTAAAGAAGAACAAAGTTGAAAGCTTCTCACTCCCTGGTTTTAAACTTTACTACATGGCCACACTGGTCAAAAAAGGCTGGTAAAGGTACAATGAAAGACGCATATATCAATGGAACAGAATTGAAAACCCAGAAGTAAATGCATCGACATAAAATCAACTCATCTTTGATAGAGGGCCAAAATGCATTAAATGTGGAAGGGATAGTTGCTTCAAAAAATGGTGCTAGCAAAACTGGAAATCGATTTGGAAAAGAATGAAACAAGACCCATATCTTACACCATATACAAAGAAGAAATCAATATGTATTAAAGACCTAAATGTAAATCCTACAACTATAAAGATGATGAAAAATTAGAGAAAAACTTAAGGACTCTAATACATGGCATATACAGACTATCAAAAATTGCAAAAACCATAAAAACAATTGAGGACAAAATATATGACTGACATATAGGAAAAATTAGAAACCTATGTGCATCAAAAGATTTCAACAAAAGAGTAAAAAGGGAGTCCATAGAACAGGAAATTATTTTTGCATCAACATATCAGACAAGGAACTAATTTCTAATATTTATAGGAAACTACAATACCTCTATAAGGAGCTCTGGCAGTGTTGTTGTTGTTGTTGTTAAGTGCCGTCGAGTCGGTTCCGACCCATAGCGACCCTGTAACAGGGTTTCCGAGGGTGTAAATCTTTACGGGAGTAGAAAGCCTCATCTTTCTCCCGCGGAGCAGCTGGTAGTTTCGAACCGCTGACCTTAAGGTTCACAGCCCGATTCGTAACCACTACGTAGTGGTTACAAATTGGGCTGTGAACCTTAAGAGGAACAGTTCGAAACTACCAGCTGTTCCGCATAAGAAAGGTGAGGCTTTCTGCTCCCGTAAAGATTTACAGCCTCTGAAACTCTGTACAGGGATATTATGGGTTGGAATTGACTCTACATCACTTAACAACAACAACACAATACCTCTATAATAAATAAATAAATAAATAATCCAAATAAACAATGGCCACAGGACATGAACAGACACTTTACCAAGAAAGACATTCAGGTAGCCAAAAACATTTGAAGTTTCAAAATGTTCATGACCATTAGCCATTAAAGAGATGCAAATAAAAACAATAAGATGTCATCTCACACCAGCAGCAACAGCGAAGTTCAAAAATGCAGAGGACAACAAATGCTGCCAAGTGCGTGGAGGGACCAGAACCCACCTACATTGCTGGTCGTTGTTGTTGAGTACCGTGGAGTCGGTTCCGACTCATAGTGACCCTGCACAGGGTTTCCAAGGCTGTAAATCTTTACGGAGTAGAGCACCTCATCTTTCTCCACAGAACTGCTGGTAGTTTCGAACTGCCAACCTTGAGGTTAGCAGCCCGATTCGTAACCACTACGCTACCAGAGCTCCTTTGCTGGTGGGACTGTAAAACTGTCCAATCACTCTGGAAAACAGTATGGTGCTTCCTCAAAAAGTTGGAAATAGAAATGCCTTATGATCCAGAAATTTCTCTACTTGGTATATATTCATAAGAAATAACTCCAAAACAAAAGTAGATATATACACACCAATGTTCTTCAAAGCACTATTCATAATAGCAAAAAGATGGAGACAGCCTAAGTACCCATCAACGGAAGAATGGATAAACAAACTTTGGTATATACACCCAACGGAATATTACGCTGCTGTGAAGAAAAACGATGAAGCTGAAAAACACTTCATAACAAGGAGGAACTTTGAGGACATTTTTCTGATTGGAGTCAGTCACAAAAGGACAAATACAGCATAAGAACATTATTGCAAAAACTTAAGAAAAGATTTCCATACTAAAACAAAAAATGTTTTATGTTACCAGGGATAACAGGGAGGGGACATAAATTCACAGGGTAGGGGATAGACACATGACAGATTGGGTGATGGGGATAGCAATATACAAGGATGTAAAGAGAAATAAACAGTAAGAGGAAAGGATAAATGAATAAGGAAGATTGGGGAAGACTTAGGGAGGTATGCATGGGCTAAATGGGATAGAAGTAAATAGTGATGTATTACAACCTTTGAACAACAGGGCTCTGTGATACAGGGATTGAGACATATTCAGAATGGGTAAAGGAGTGGAAATAATGTTAAGGTGCTTGACTATCTTTCGGATACTGGTTTACCCTGCCTACTACTGTAAAAACTCTGGTAACGTAGTTGTTACAAATTGGGCTGCTAGCTTCAGGGTCAGCAGTTCGAAACTACCTGCTGTTCCTCAGAAAGATGAGGCTTTCTGCTCACATAAAGATTTATATCCTTGGAAACCCTGTACAGAATCTCCATGAGTCTCCAACTCCACGGTACATAACCACCACCATTACTATTGTAAAACAGACGTTTAAGTTGCATAGAAAGTAGTAATGGTACATATGAATACAGAAAGTTTGCAAGGCGATTTTCACACTAAAACTGATTGGATTAACTAAAAGTGGTACTAGAATTTGCCCAGGTAAATAGGCTTCTTATTAAACATTTGTGGAGTATGGGTCCTTAGGTGGAATACTGAGCCCCACCCAGAACCTTCTTAGCTGGGACATTCCCACTTGAAAAGACATGCAGACCAACTCATAATGGCTAGAAGAACAAAAGATACTTCTTGAAAGAAACAGAAGCAGAGGGGAAAAAAAGAAAGAAACAAACAAACAAAAAATAGACTACTGTTTTGCTGTTACAATACCAAACACACTGTTTGCCTCAGAGCCATCAAGGCAAGAAAAGTCAGCTCATCAGTCCCTCCTAAGACTGAACCTCAAAGGGAACACTCTAGCAGTCTTGTATGCTCCATGCTGACCACCCTGGTCAACTTATGAGTGAAAGTGGGGGAAATACAGCAAGGAAGACATGGGCTGAGTTTGGCCATGTTTCATAGACACCTGATGACATTGAGATGAGAAAGAGTACAGGAAAGGTTTGCTGGTTTGAAGTTCAAGGATATGTGTGATCTCACGAGCCCATGGACACTGACCTAGCCACTGGGGGCTAAAGTTAAGAGTGAAGCAGCAAGCTGATCTGAAGTGGGGGGAGGTATGCAATAACTTGCAGACTGTACCCATTTGACCTAGCTTGGATGGCTTGCTGACCAGAACTTGATCTGATGAAGTTAATGAAGTTTGAAACAGGGAACACATGTAAATTGCTACAAGTTGATGAACTAGACCTTTGCTTCTGGATGTAATTGCCCAAAATTCCACCTGAGAGGCAAGGATTATTCATATTAAGGATCAAACTTGCCTTCTCAATACACTGGGTTGATAGGGATGGGCAACCTAGACATTGGCTATCAAAAAACTGGGGCTGTAAAAGCATGAAGTGGCTGGCTTATAAGCGTTCATGAGAATGCGTAATTGCAGAAGGAGTGGGTTAAGGTAGAACATACAGTGAAAAGTTTTCTTCTTTTCCAGATGGGTGTGGTCAAAGGGGATAAGGATAGTAATTCATGATTCAGTTTAGAGTAATTATTAACAGGGCTAATTATGATTGTCACAACTGTAAATGCAGAACACATGTAATTTTAAGGGGGTAATAGTTACTTTTATTTCAGGAACAAAGGACCCTAGGGCCATCAAGAGGCACGAGTATGAGTGGAACGTGGAAGTTTAACCAGAAAAGTGGCAACAGCAGAGATGGAGGGAGAGGCAATGTCATAGAGAGAGCAGTTGAGGACTATAGGCCCATAGACTGAGAAACACTGTGCTCCTGTGGGCAGAAGGCTGGCTTGCAAAAAATGCCCTTTGGACCAACATATATTTTCTGTGTTGTATGTGTACATAAAATTGATTTTTAAATGAATAGAGGTAAATGCTCTTAAGTGACGGTACATGGAAAGAAATGTAATCATTGCAATGAAACAAAATATGATTTTTTGAATGTAAACTTAATGATCTGCCCTATAAACTTTCACTCAATTCACAATAAAAGCTTTAAAAAAGAGACAAACAAACAAACAAACAAAAACTTGCTGTGTTTGTCAGCGAGAAACAGGAATAACAGATGAGTCAAAAGAGCACTATTGAGAAAAATTATCTTGTAAACTTTTGATATAAAATATTTGTTGAATAATTGATGTTGTAAGAAAATGGAGAAAGAGTACTTCATTTAAAGAAGAATCTGCCAGAAGATAAGAGTACTGACAATGAACATTATGCAACAGAAAAGCTGTTTCATAAACACAATGGCAAATACATGAAGTCATATGAATCACACTGAGCATAGCCAAAACAAATGCCCCTGAGCCCAGACAGATTATAACATTCATAAGCCATCCATACTTTTAAATTTATCTTTCAAGTCTAACTTATTGCCTAAAATATTTATAAAATCTTGGACTTTGAAAAATTAAAGATATTTTTATTCATTTAAATTTTGCTATGCGATTGGAGTCCCAAACTATGACTGAGATTGGGCTTATTATTGTTGGTGAAGTGCTATGGAGTCAGTTCTGACCCTGTAAAAGAGTTTCCAAAGAGCAACTGGAAGAGTTGAATCACCAACCTTGAGGTTAGTTGTTGTTGTTAAGTGCCGTCGAGTCGGTTTCGACCCATGTAGTCCGGTGCTTATCCTACAGTGTTACAGAAGGCTTTAAATGTGTGAAATTAAAAGATTACTAAAAAGCTATGTTATTTAAAGATTTGCTTCACAAAGAATAAGGTGATGTCTGTAGGTTTTAACACTAAATATACATTGTCAATAAATCTACTGAAGTAATAAAATTGTGTTTCATTTATCCCTGATTTAATATTCTCAAATTGTAGTTTAAGGCACTGAAATATTATCAAGGTTCCCAAGAAATCTGTATAGTTGTAGCAGTTAACATAAAGACCTTGGCAGGTATTTTGACAACACAAAGAAAATGTAAGTTATATTTTATGAATATTAACCAAGACCTACACTTGAAAGTCATAATTCATCACTGCTTAAAAAAATCAGAGTGGATTTGCTACCATATCCCAATTCTACCTTTACAATGCACCTTTATAGAGAATATCTTGCCATTAACACTGTTTCTTATGTACTTCAGCAAAGATGTAGTACCATGGGAACAAAATGGGATTGACAGAAAAGAGATCATAAATCTTTGTCAGACTTTCAGAAATGAGCTCTGAATAAAACCAGATTGAGTATTTTTCTTCTCTTTGGTTGAGACAACAGAGTAATGCAAAATGAATCTAACTCATTGTTCTGAATGCTACCCCAAAATACTCTATCCCTTTCAGAGTCTGATACTCCAGAAACAAAAACATATGATTGGTGCAGAATGAACATTAAGAGATCCTGTGGGAATGAAAAAAAAAAAAAAAGAACAAGAGCAACCCACTACAATTTGATGAACTTTACCTGTATGTATGGATGTAGCAGCTCAAAAAAGGGAACAAATCTTTACAGCAAGGATCACTGCCACCCCCTTGGTACACAGGGTTGACAGGGATTGGCAACTTAGACACTGGCTGCGCAAAATGGAGGGTGGGGAGTGGCTATACAGGCAAGAAGTGACTGGCTTACAAGTTTCAAGAGGGAGCCTAGTTCTAGGTGGGGCAGGGGTAGGTAGAACCTCCACTGAATGATTTCCAATCTGTTGGGACTAGGCTGGCAAAAGGAAATGGGGTAAGACTCTTGTGGTTCAATAGTGAATAATTGCCATCAGGACTGACTTTGAGGGTCAGAAATGTAGAGGTAGACATTTTTTTTGACAAAATGAGGGGAGTGACTGATTTTGTAGGCTGGGAGTGGAAGTCCCTGGGACCATCAAGTGAGAAGAGCAGAGAGTGTGACCCTACCCAGAAAGGCAATGATGCCAGGGATGGAGACAGAGATGATGACATGGACAGATGGAGCAGCTGGGGACACTGGACTCAGGGAGCAAGATGAGACTATGTGTTGACGGCCAGGGGTGGGGGGCTGTGGGGTGTTTCTTTTGGTTATATGATGATGCATGGAGAGGACTGTAATCATTGCAATGAAATGAAAAATGATAGGATGAATGTAAAACTGATGTTCTCCCATGTAATACCATATAATTAACAATAACAACTTAAAAAAAAGAGAGAGCCTGTGAAATATGGGAGGCTTGGTGTGGTATTATATACGATAAGCACTGGGTTGCTAACTGCAAGGTCTGCAGTTCAAACCTAACAGCTGCTCCTTGGAAACCATATGCATGGTTGCTGTACGTCAGAACTGACTTGATAGCACTTAACGATAAAAACAACAACACCATGAAATATACCATTCAATAAATACTATAATGGTGTAAATCAGTGATAAACTAAACAACATTAAAATCGTTCTAAGTACTGGTGTGTTGCTGTAGTATAAGCACTGAACTGCTAACTACAAAGTCAGCAGTTGAAACCCATCACTCATTCCTAGAAAACTATAAGCAGGGTAGCTGTGAATCAACCCCTCTAACACTGAAGTTTGATCAGAATGCAACGGAATGCAACAAGAAGCTTGAGAAAACGTATTCAGAATGTCAAAATGGGGAGACAATTATTCCACAGTTCTCTCTATGCTCAAAAATCATATAATGCTGCTATGAGATGCAAATGATTTTGGTAAGAGGTAATCATTTTAAGCTAAAAATGTAAGTGCAAGTGTATAAGAGTGATTTGATAAGAATTTAGAAAATTGTATTAATTTAACTAGCAACTTCATAATTGTGTGGAAATATGGTTTATCGTTAGAGGAGGTACACTACATTAGGATAAACAGGTGAAATATACTAGAGCTCAAAGAGAAATATATTTATGTGTTAAATACTAAATGGATGGTTGGTAATTCCTTTGTGCTAAAACTCTGAAATTTGTAGGTCATTTCTTGTTAACATATTTATTTCCTTTGAAGAGAAACACTGGAGTCTTGGAGTGGTGCTGTAGGTTAATACTCTGGACTGTCAAGTGTGTTTGAACTGCAAGGTTGGTAGTTCAAGCTCAACAGCTACTCCTTGGAAACCCTATACAGTGTTGCTATGGGTTGGAACTGATTCAATGGCACACAACTTCAGCAATATACATGTTTTGGTTTTGATTTTTCTTCTCATTTATGTTTGAGTACTGGAGTGACACTGTGGGATAATGCACTGGAGTGAAAGTTCGGTATAAACCACAAGGTCGCTGGTTCAAATTTACCAGTTGCTCCTTGGAAACCCTAGGCAGGGTCACTATGAGTCAGAACCCACTTGAAGGCACTTAGCAACAACATTTATGTATATACTGGAATTACACCAATTTTACATTTGAAAAAGCAGTCAAATACAATTAACTCAAATACACGTCTCTTAACTAATTAAGGGTACGTTTCAAAGTTCTATTTGAACAATCTGAATCTACAGCCTTGAAAGGTCTAGAGATTTATATGCCCTGCCTTCAATAACAGGAAAAGAGAAAGCTGTATTCAGTCATTCTCCAGATGCTTGCCTAGTGTTTGTTTATACACCTAGGATACAAAGGTGAATAAGACTAAATATTTTTAAACCAGATTGTAGTCTTTTCAAAAGTATATGCAAAACCCCATCTAGAATCGTCTGAGGTGGGAAATTTCCACTTGAAACGACAAGTAGACCAGCCTGGAGTGGCTAGAAGAACAGAATAAACTTTGTGAAAGAAAGACTGGCAGGAAAAATAAAAAATAATGGCAATCTGATTGACTACTACAAGAACAAGCAAGCTGTTTGCCTGGGAGCCATCAAGGCAAGTGGACAGGTCCCCTCAGAGCAAACCCCCTTCCAAGACGAAGACTCAAGGGGACTACACAAGCAGGCATGCGGTCTGGTTGGTGACCACTTTGGTCACTGATAAAGGGGAGAGGGGGAAAACAGCAATGAAGTTGGGAGTTAAGTCTGACCACATTCAATACACTCTTGTGAATCAGGGTGGAGACCTGGTTGGCCAATCTGTTAGGACTGGGCTAATGAAAGGAGATGGGAATAAGACTCTTGTGGTACAATAGTGAATAATTGCTATCAGTACTGACTGTGAGGGTCAGGAATGTAAAGGTAGATATTTTGTAACAAAAGGAAGGGAGTGATTGATTTTGCAGTCCAGGAGTGGAGGTCCCTGGGACCATGAATTGAGAAAAGCAGAGTGCAGGCCCCTACCCAAGAGAGGCAGTGACACCAGCGATGAAAGCAGAGACCATGACGTAGACAGATGGAGCAGCTGGGGACAATGGACTCAGGGAGGGAGAGGGGCTGTGTGCTGATGGCCAGGGGGCAGGCCTGTGGGATGTACCCTTTGGTTGTTTGATGATGCATGGAAGGGATTGTAATCATTGCAATGAAACTAAATACGATAGAATGAATGGAAGACTAATGTTCTCTCATGTAAACCCACATAATTTCACAAAAAAATAAACTTAAAAAAAAAATATATATATATACACGCAAATGGGTCCTACTTTTAAATAAACAAACAATAACAAAACATGCACACTCAAACACATACAAATAGATCTCTATTTTCCCTTCAGTGTCAAAATTCCAACTTGACTCCATTACTTCACAGTTTCTCTGTTCTCTATATACAGTCAGTGTTTTGGCTCTATCGGTCACTGAAAATTCACAAAAACATTTACTAATAACTTTATAATCATCAAATGCAATGCCCTTTTCATAATTGTTGCTGATGTTTTTGTCAAGTACACTGAGTCATTTTTGACCATAGCAAGTCTATATAGGCTTCCCAAGTAGTTTGAATTCCTGTGAGTTTGATTCCAGTAAGGGTTTCCAAGGAGTTTCGATTGCCAAGTGAGTTTGGATTCCTGTCCTTGTGTTTGTGTGTTGTTAAATGCCATCAAGTCGGTTCTGACTCATAGCAACCCACAGTACTCTCTACTCATCTAAGTTTGATAATTCATTGCAATGACCACACAGAACTCAGATACAATATTCAAGTTATGAAGTTTATTAGGGAAGATAACAAGTTACAATGTAGGGTTAGAAATCTTCTTCCAGTGAGAAGAGCCTCTCTACAGCCATGTCCACAAGAAGGCCTCTATACCTGGCCAATGTTACAAAGCTCTTTTAAGGCTGTTGATAAATCCCCACAGTAAACACCACTACACCTCTGTAGTGTACTTAAGCCTCTGCCTGAAGGCTTAATTAAATGCCTGGAGGCAGACCACTCTGCAAGCAAGTCAGCTACCCAAAGTCACTCAACTTTATTTGCTCCAGGGGCTGAGAAGCCCACCATTCTGTTTCATGTGATGATTCTTGGTTCTGCTATTGCTGCTACTCTGCCACTTCTCTGCTGTCACAGCTTTTTCTGCCACCAATGTTCAATCAGATTGTAAAGGATAGATGTTAATAACATTAAATAATAAATAACTGTTTGGTATTAATTATTCCAGTACCTTCCATTACAAATATGGAAGCAAAGTGCCACAGAAGATTTCTTATTTCTCTCAAAGTCACATCCAGGGTTACTCACAGATTGATGGTTAAAAGTAAGAGCTATATTTAAAAGTCTATATTTAAAATAGAACATTCTATGGAAGTTGGCTAAGTCTACATCCCAGATCTTAACATGTGTGATAGTCGTAAGATAGTCCCTAGTGATTCCTTTCTGCAGGCATCTACACTCTTGTGTGAGCTCTTACACTTATTTAAAGTAGACTGAATTTACTACTCACATTTACCAAACTATGGTGAATATGATAAGATTTAACTTTCAGCACTAGATAATAAAAAAAAAATTGTGGGTTCCATCTTAGGCACTCTCTTCTTATATGAGTACATCACACTATAGGCAAGCTGGCTTTCATGTCATGATGTTACCATTTGTTAACTCATAAAGTGTCATTAAATCATTTCAGACTCACAGCTATCCTGTATTGGGTTTCCAAGGAGTGGCTAGTGTGCTTGAACCAGCAACTTTGCAGTTCAAACCAACTTTGCAGTCCAATGCATTAACCCACAATGCCACACCAGGACTCCGGTATATATGCTTTGTTGTTGTTGTTGTTAGGTGCTGTTGAGTCAGTACTGACTCATAGAGACCCTATGCACAACAGAATGAAACACTGCCTGCTCTTGGGCCAACTTCACAGAGTCTATCTCTGCCACCACTGTGCCAATCCATATTGCTTGGGGAAGGTGTCTTCCTATTTTTCTCTGACTCTCCACTTTACCAAATATATCTTCCTCCAGTGACTGGTCTCTCCTGATAATATGTCCAAAGTATAAGAGATGAAGTTCCTGATAATATGTCCGAAGTATAAGAGATGAAGTTTGGTCATCCTGGTTTCCAAGGAACACTTGATTATACTTCTTCCAACACATATTTGTTTGTTCTTCTGGCAATCCATGGTACTTTTAATATTCCCCTCCAACATCAGAATGCAAATACAACAATGATTTTACCGTCTTCCTTATTCCCTGTCCAACACTTGCATGCATATGAAATTATTGAAAATACCATGGCTTGAGACAGGCGCACCTTAGTCCTCAAATAGACATCTTCGCTCTTCAACACTATCAAAGGTCTTGTGCAGCACATTTGCCTAATACAATATGTCATTTGATTGCTTGACTGCTGCTTCCATGAGTGTTAATGGTTGATCCAAGCAAAATAAAGTCTTTGACAATTTCAATCTTTTCTCCATTGATATGGATGTTGTTTATTGGTCCAGAAATGAGGATTTTTGTTTTCTTTACATTGAGATGCAACCCATACTAAAGGCTATGGTGTCTGATCTTCATCAATAAGTATTTTAAGCCCTCTTCACTATATATATATATGTATGTATGTATGTATGTATGTATGTATGTATATATATATCAGGCTGCTAACCTCAAGGTCATCAGTTCAAAACTATCAGCTGTTCCATGGGAGAAAGATTTACAGCCTCGGAAACCCTATACCCTATGCAGGGTCGCTATGAGTAGGAACCAACTCCATATATACCTACCACCATATATACACACATATATATGTGTGTATATATGTATATATATGTGTGTATATATGTGTATATATGTATATATATACACACACATATACGTATATATATGGTGGTAGGTATACATACATACATATATATATACACGTTGTTGTTAAGTGCCATCGAGTCAGTTCCGACCCAAAGCGACCCTGAACAGGGTTTCCAAGGCTGTAAATCTCTACAGGAGCAGAAAGCCTCATCTTTCTCCCACAGAGCAGCTGGTAGTTTCAAACTGCTGATCTTGAGGTTCACAGCCCGATTCGTAACCACTACACTACCAGAGCTTTATATATATATATAAAGTATATTTTCCTCCAATTGAGCCATCAGGTGAGACCACAGTCTAGTTCAACAGCTTGGCTACAAGCTCATAGAAATCTTAAGCCAGAAACAGGAACTAAGCATCACCCAGAATAGTGACACACAGAAGCTATACAATAATAAAAATCACCATAGTGACGCACAATAATAAAAATCACCCAGAATAGTGACACACAGAAACCATACAATAATAAAAGTTTGTTTTATGCTGCTCATTTAGTGAGGTTAATTCTTAGAGGGCTGTAGTAGTTACAGACTTTCTTTACTTAAGCCATTTAATATTGTTTCACCCCTTCATCTTTCCTAAGGAATCTTCAAAAAGAAAGATGTTTCTCTCATATGTCTAGAATATTATATGATGTACTGCCAAAAGTGTGGAAGTCAAACAGAGACAATTAGGAAACTTCATTAAACTGGAACCAACAAATACTATCTTCATGCATCTCACGAAAAGATTGCATTACCATTAACATTTTATTTTCTTTATTATTACTTATAAAACAATATAATTTTATGTTGTTTTGATCAATGATCTAAAAGTAGTCATTCTAATAATAATTCAGTCAACAGGATATTTCTAAAACACAGTCTATTGTTTCATTGGGGAAACTGGTTCTGTACACACAAGCTAAAGAGAAGCTTGATGGAGTAATCAATGAAATATGAGTTCAAGCAGTAATAGAAACAAAATAAAATATTTACCCAGCAAAGAAAGCATCGTTCAGCTATTTTAAAAATACATTATGAGGAATGTAAAATAAATAATATATGGAAATCTCACTAAATAAATTTAAAAGACTGGCTACTAATATTTTCAATGTCCAAAAGAGTATATCCTGTACAGCTTTAAAATTTTATAATGACATTACTTAAATATTTATTTAGAAAGATGAAAGATATAAACCAGTGATTTCCAAAATCATTTCATGTAGCCCATGAAACTTTTGTTAGAAAACCACTGTTTTATTATTTTTTTTAAATTTCTGTAATCATATACAGCAACTATTTCAAGTTGATTTGAAATTTCATTAAAAAAGACAATGGCTTGTGAGTATTTTTTCCGTTGTACCATAGCCCGGCACTTTTCTCATAGCTACTAAAACAATATTTGTTTCCTTTAATTCAATTTGACAAGCTCCCAAAGAGGAACACTACCTTTTAATTTAGGAGATTCAATTATTTCCTGTAGCATATATTTATAGTCTAAGTCAATTGAAAATTTAAGAGTGATGAGTCCTTATTTAAAAACAATTTAATAAATATGGAGGTCATTACCAGTAACTCAGATTTCACGCCTGCACATGTGTTTTGTCAATTGAAATTAAGATTTAATCAAATTATGCAATATTTCTAAGAATAAAAAGGCAGTGTCTATTTATTCCTAGTAGGGAAGCACATACTTACAGAAATATTTCACCTCCTTTAGACAGACTACTTCTAAAGTCAACAGTAGTTAAATACACATGTTAAATACACAGTATTTAAATACACAGGTAGGTAGGGAAGCTTGAAAGAGTTAAAGCTGCTCCATAGACATCAGTATTTAGATAGCAGGAGCCCTGAGCATAGTGTTGATAAACTAATATTGAGGGGTTTAGAATTTTACAGGTGCTATTCTGAAGTATAGGTGCACTGGTAGCGTAGTGACTACGAATTGGTCTGCGAACCGCAAGGTCAGCAGTTGGAAACTACCAGCTGAACCACGGGAGAAAGATGAGGCTTTCTGCTCCTGTAAAGATTTACAGCCTCGGAAACCCTGTTCAGGGTCACGACTCGACGGCACTTAACAACAACAACATTCTGATGGATGGAGTCCTGGTGTGGCACTGTGGGCTAATGCGTCAGTCTGCAACGTCGTTTGAACTGCAACACCAGTGGTTCAAGCTCACCAGCTGCTCCTTGGACACTGTATACAAAGTGGCTATGGGTCGGAATCGATTCGATGGCACTTAACAACAACAACAACCTTCTGATGTATTACAGAATGTAGAGTCCTGGTGTAGTGCTATAGGATAACCACACATCAACAGTTCAAACCCACCAGCCCCACTCCTTGAAAATCCTATAGAAGGTCACTATGAGTCAGAACTGACTCTATATGGCTTTCAACAACAAAAACATTATGACTGCAGAGTCCTGGTATGGCGCTGTAAGATAAGCACTGAATTGCTATTCGCAAGGTTGGCAATTTAAGCTTTCCAGTTAATCTCCAGGAGAAAGATGAGATTTTTTTGCTCCCTTAAAGATTTACAGACAAAGAAACTTTATACAGTGAGTTTGAGTTAGCATGACTTAAAAAAAATATTTATATAGTAATACAATAGTTTTCCACTGTTTATCATTTTTCCTTTAGGATCATTTTATTCATATTTAAAATGCTTGGCTAATATGAACAAAATTAGTAAGTAAAAACTACCTTTTTTGTTGCTGTCAATAAATCTATTGTTGCTGTTAGGTGTGGTTGATCCATCTCCTTGAGAGTTTTTCATTATTTCATTGATCCTCTAATTACTTCTAATTGCCACTGACCCTTGGAAATTACCAAGTATGATATCCTTTTCAAGGGACTGGTCCCTACTGAAAACATGTCCAAAGTACATGAGACAAAGTCTCAAAATCCCCTCTTCTAAGGAGTAGTCTATAGAGTCCTGGTGTGGCACTATAGAAACAGCAGTGGACAGCTATCCTCCAGAGCTGCTGTTCAATCCACCAGGTGCTCCTTGGAAACCCTATAAAGGGTCCCTAGACTCCTTGAAAACTGACTCAATGGCACTTAACAACAACAAGATGGACCATTTTGGCTGTACTTGTTCCAAGACAGATTTTTTCATTCATCTGGCAGTCCAGGGTATCTTTAATATTTGTTTCAAGCATAATAATTCAAATGTCCAATTCTTTTTTGTCTTCTTTATTCATTTTCCAGCTATCACATGCACATGAGGGCATGGCTTGGGCCAGGTGCATTTTAGTCTTCAAGTGATGTTTTCTTTATAACACTTTTAAAAAGATCTTTTGCAGATTTGCCCATTTTAATAAATTCTTTGATTTCCTGACTGCTGCTTTCCTGGATGTTGATTATGAATCTGAGAAAAATGAAAGTCTTGATAATTTCAGTCTTTTTTTCCATTTATCATGATGTTGCCTATTAGCCAATTTGTGAGGATTTTTATTTTCTTTATGTTACAGTATAATACATATTGACTCCATTAAACTTTGATCTTCATCAGTAAGTGCTCCTATTCCTCCTCACTTTCTGCAAGCAAGGTTGTGTCAGTGGCATATTGCAAGTTGTTAATGAGTCTTCCTCCAATCTAAAGCAATGTGTAAGGAGCTCTAGCGACAAAATAGTTATTCAGTCAGAAGCTAACTGAAAAGTCAGAAATTCAAATCCACCAGCCACTCTAAATGAAAAAGATGAGGTGTGCGCTCCTGTAAATATTTACCATATTGGAAACTACACATAGGTTGAATATGAGTCAGAATGGACTCCATGATGGTGGATTTTAATTTGTTTGTTATACCTTAAATGGATTTCTTTGGTAACTCAAACCCATCTACCAGTTCTGCTAGAAAAAGACTTGATTAAAACCTAAAAAGCTCTATGGGCAAGTTCTTTAACATGGGGTAGATATGCTTCAAAAATCAACACAACCCAACAATTTAATGTATAGAGTTAATAATGAAAAATAAAATATTCAGGTGGTAAAAAGAAAGCATACTTATTGCTTTAGAGTGTTATTCTATATTTGTTTTTTAAACAAGACACACAGTAGAATTAATTCCTACTGAAGTACAGTTACAATGTTGTTGTTGTTATTAACTGCCATCGAGTCAGTTCCAAACCACAGAGACACTGTAAAGGATTTCCAAGGAGCAACTGGTGAGCCTTGAGGATCAAACTGATTTTGTAGTCCAGCACATTAACCCACAGCACCACACAAGGGCATATGGTCTTATCTGCCTTCATAAGCATATATACTAAGGAGCTCTGGTAGCATAGTGGTTATGAATCAGGCTGCTTATTACCTCAAGGTCGACAGTTTGAAACTACCAGCTGTTGTGCCGGAGAAAGATGAGGCTTTCTGCTGCCTTAAAGACCCTGTGCAGGGTCACTATTTCGGAACCTACTCCACAATACTTAACAACAAAAGCAAGCATATATACTGGAGTCCTGGTGTGGCGCTGAGGATTAATGTTCTGTACTGTCAGGTCAGTTTGAACCACAAGGTCAGCAATTTAAGCTCAACAGCCACTCCTTAGAAATCGTATACAGGGTCACTATGAGTCAAACCGACTCAATGGCACTTAATAACAACACCACCAAGCTATATACCGGGGGCTTTATACGTTTGTGGGAAATGTAATTAAAAAGTAACGGAATTTTCCAACAAGCTTTTTGAAGCCCCTTTTTTAATTAGGAAGCTTGTTGTTATCTATGACTTTTCAACTAAACCTAAATTAATATACTCTAACCAAACATGGAACTAATGGCAGTTAAAACCCACAAGCCTCTTGGTAGGAAAATATGAGCTTATCTCCTTCAGTAAAGATTTACATGGTCACTATAAGTCGGAATTGTCTTAATGACAGTGGGTTTTTTAATACCTTAAATAGGAGCCCTGGTGGTGCTGTGGGATAAACATTATAATTCTAACAAGGTCAGCAGTTCACATCCACCAGTTGCTCCAAGAAAGCAAGATGAGACTGTTGCTCCCATAAAAATCAATAGCCTTGAAAATCCTGTACAGGGTCACTAAGATTCTTAATTGACTCAATGGCAGTGGCTAACTGAAAGGATGGCCGTTCAAACCCAGCTGCCATAGCTAGGGAGAAAGAATTGTCTACTCCCTTAGAGATTTACTGAATTTGAAACCTTATATAGAGTTAATATGAGTCAAAATAGACTCAATGAGAGGGGATCTTTCATTTGTTTGGTATACCGTAAATGAATTTCCTTGGTACTTATATTTGTACAAAATTTTATTGTTGTAAACTATAAATGGTTTTGACGGTGCGTGGCGTTTAGAAGTTAACAGATTTATATAGTCAAAGCTACTAATCTCGTTTTCTATTCTAATCAATTCCAAAAGTATGATTAATAATATTTTATAATGTTTACTAAGACTAGGACAAGGATTAAAATCTTATTAGAATGGAATGCAGTAAAAATTTTAATATAAAACGATATTTAAAATGTTTGGAAGAGCATAAGTTTTTGTTCAAATGACATACTTGAAATGCACACAAGGTAAAACTGCAACCCTAACCAATGCTTCCAAGGAGAAATTTAGAGGGTCGTGAAACCGTATACACAGTCATTTCTATTTCATCAGGAAAGGCTTCCTTGGGATCATGTACAGAATATCTATTCAGTATCAGGCTCTATTCAAAACACTGTGCACTGATAAATTAATCTAATTCTAACAATATTTCTAGAAGATGGGCACTATTATTATCACCTCGATTACAGATGAGGGAACTGAGTCACAGAAGAAGGAATATCACAAGAAATCATTACTACCTACAAAGTTACACCATGGTGGAACTGGTACTAAAACAAGGAATATTGCCTCTAGGGCTCCTAAAAAAAAATCACAAAATAATAATGCCTTTCTAAGATCTTAATGTTAAGTAAAAGTGAATTTTGAGTTATGGTAGCTGGGTCTTCCATTACACAGGAAATTTCCTTATTCTCATACTCTTCTGGAGTTGGAGTGGAGTTATATGACTAAACCCAGTCAAGTAAAACGTTCATTCCAGAATTTTAAACCTGGCTCAAGGGAAACAAAGAAGTAGGGAGAGTTTAATTATAACTTGTTAAATACACTTTATCAGCCTATTTTAATACTATCTTTCCTATTATTTAAGAAATGTGAAACTCTATCAATATAATGACTGGTTGCTTTGATAGTCAATGACTGAAAGAGAGAAGTTAGTGCCTTTTTTCCCTATCAATCTGCATTGTAGCCTATGAAAAATAACATTTTCTCTCTTTATGTCAGACCCTGTAACAGAGCTTTTAATATTAACTCATTAAAGAAAAAAATGACTCCTCACAAGTGTCCACAATTATCTTATTCCTGTTTCCAATTTCTACTGTAAGAGTCTCAGATTTTCTTTTCTATTTTCAACATGCAAATTTTAAAGACATTATTATTTTAGACAAAGGGAAAAAATTAACTCTTTTTTCAAGTGTATATAAAGTAAAATCTTATCTACACTATTAAAACCTAGCAGTTTACAGAATATTCAGGATACTCTCAACAAGACTTAGAGAAAAATAGTTGCTTTGAAGGTAATTTAACAGAGAACCTGTTTGAAAAAGAGATTATTCTCCAACCATCATTCACTGGATTTCAAGCTGCACATCATGATTCACAAAAGTTACAAATTCAGGAATACAACTGCTAAAACCGAATTACTAGAAGAGAAGAACAAAGACATACTTTGACAAAAGGTTATTGGGCTGTTGTTTAAGAGATTATAGTAGTTACATGAGTAGGGGTAGTAGAAAGGGGATGAAAAAAATTATGCCAGTGGAAACTGGTTTTCAACAATGAAGTTTTTGCTTTGTTTTATTCCCTTTCAAGTTTAATTTTTCTGCAGCACCTGTTGTAATATATGTTGAGAGAGTTTTTAGCCTAATGTGATATTTATAACAATAAAAATTCTTAGAGTTTGGCTATATATTGTTACTCTTGCACACAGGTAAAATAAAGCACTATATGTATAAAAGGGCAGAACATAAGTTCATATACATAATGAATGCAACATTATTGAACATTGTACATCGTATAGAAATATTAATATGTGAATACTTGAAATGCATTACTTTATGAAAATGTTGACACATAATTTAAAAATGGAGATAATCAATTTTATATAGTTATGACATTTTGCCTCAATATAAAGAAACTTTAAAGGGTTGTTGGGTAATAAATCAATCATTAAAATCAGGAAACATTTTCAGGATAAAACAAAATTTTAATAAATCTGTAGAATATTTGAAGAGGCAAAACATTAAATATTGATAAAATATTATTAATGAGAAAAATGATGTAATTATCATTTAATAGGCATTCCAAGAAAGAAAATTATTTCAAATGGAATTCCTGAATCAGTTAGCACTAAGAAACTACTCAGAAATATTTCCAAGACATCTAATATTTAACTCACAATGGTTACTGTTCTTCAACAATGAGGGTATGAATTTTTTTCATGCCAGTTTTTTTGTGTGTGTTTTGTTTTGCATTTTTAAGCTTTTATTGTGAACTGAGTGAGAATTTATATGAGAGAACACCAATTTTGTATTCTTCTTACTGCATTTTGTTTCATTGCAATGATTATGATCCTGTCCATGCATCATAATTTAACAGTATTTGCTTCTAGTCTCTCGGGTTTTGGGTTTTTTTGTTTGATGTACACAAAAAACACTCAGAAATATATAATCATTTAAATATTGCAGAGCACATTTTGCAAGCCAGCCTCCTGGCTGCCAGCACACAGCCTTTCTCTTTCCGTAAGTCTAGAGTCTTTAAGTGTTCTATCTCTCCATGCCATCACCTCTGCCTCCATCTCTGGAGTGCTGGTTCTCTGGTTAGGGTCCTATGTTGCACTAATGATCTTCTCCCTTGATGGTCTTAGGATCCTCTGTCCCTAGAATGTAAGATTAAATACTTCCTTCTTTATGTTACAAACTTTCTACCTTTACAGTTGTGACAGTTTCAATTGGTGGTGGCGGTTATATGCTGTGAAGTCGGTTCTGACTCATAGCGACCCCATACAGGGTTTCTGAGGTTGGAAATCTTTATGGAAGCAGAAAGCCTCATCTTTCTCCAGCACACACCTGATAGTTTCGAACTGCTGACCTTGATGTTCGCAGCCGGATTCATAACCACTTCACTACCAAAGTTCATGAAAATAATTACTAATTATTGAATCAAAAGAATCCTTTCTTCATGTCCTTTCACCAGACCCATCTACACAAGATGAAAGCTATTCAGTGGAGATTCTACCTTCCCCTGCACACTCTGAAACTAAACTCCCTCTTTAAAACTTGTAAACCAGGCACTTCATGCCTTTGCAGCTCCTCCAAACCCCCAATTATAGGTAGCCAATGTCTTAGTTGCCTGTCCTTATCAACCCTGTATATCCAAGGGGATAGGGTTGATCATTGATGTGAAGACTCCTTCCCTTTCACTTGGTATTTTGAACTATTACATTCATAAGAATAGGTCAAGTTCAATAAAATTGTGTTCATGCCCACTTTAAAAATAATAAATATATGAAAAAAAAAAAGATTCAAATTAAATGTCTCACAAATATATATTTCCAAAGGAGACATGAGCAAGTTCTCAGAAATAGAGTAACTATGCCAATTTATTTATGTCATAGAAAATGCTGCCAGGGCTTAAGAACTAATCAAATAAATTATAGATCAAGTACTCAAAACATTTAATAATACAAAAAGCTAAAACAAAAGCACTAAAGGCAGTAATTTCAGTAATACTATTTTACCTCATAACAAGAGTTGTTGTTGTAGTTGTCATATGTTAATGAGTCAATTTTGACTCATAGTGAGAATGCACAGGCGTTCTGGGGAGGAGCTAGTTGATTTGAACTGCCATCCTTTGATTCAAAGTTCAGTGTTTATCCTACAGCACCACACCAAGAGTTCTCTTAATATCAGTTGTTGTTGTTGTGAAGTGCCGTTGTTGAGTTGGTTCCGACCCATAGTGACCCTGTATAGGGTTTCCAAGGAGCAGCTGGTGAGCTTGAACTGCCAACCCTGCATTTCAAACAGCTTTGCAGTCTGGCACATTAACCCACAGTGCCACACCAGGGGTAGGCATATTCAAATAAATGCTTATATAAGATCACATAATTTGATTCAAATAATTGAAATATCTTTAATTCTAAAACAAATTCCCCAGTCATAATTTTCAAATATGTGTAATCAGACTCCATGAAATATTCAATAGATATTTTAAAAAATAATTGACAAATATGTTAATATGACTAACTGTTGCTAAAATTGTTACATTTTTAAAAAGTATGCTGATAGGTCCCTGAATATCAAAATATGGCAAGAAATTTGGAACACAGCCACCTGAATGAAAGAGATCTATATTTGTGACCCTTACAAAGAGGGGTGACTCAATAGAATGGAAAATCATCAGACAATATCATTAATATTGAATGCAAGTAAAATTTTGCAGAGGAGAATTCAAAAACAGCTGCAATAATATATTGACAATGAACTGCCAGAGGTTCAAGCCAGATTCAGACGAAGATGTAAACTAAGGGAGATTATTGCTGATGTCAGAGAGATCATGACTAAACAGAGAATACCAGAAAGATGTTTACCTGTGCTTTATTAACTAATCAAAAACTTTCAATTGTATGGATCATGACAAGCTATGGACAACATTGCAGAGAATGAGTATTATGGAATATTTAATTGTGCTCATGAAGAAGCTGTACATAGATCAAGAGGCAGTTATTTGAATAGGACAAGGGAACACTGAATTATGTTCATGTGGAACCTGTACATAGATGAAGAGGCAGTTATTTGAAAAACAAGTGGACACTGAATGGTTTTAAATTAGGAAAGGTGTGTGCCAGGGTTGTATTCTTTCACCATATGCATTCAATCTGTATACTAAGCACATAATCCAAGAAATCGGATTATCTAAAGAAAAACATGGCATTAGGATTGGAGGAAGATGCATTAACAACCTGTGATATGCAGATACAACCTTACTTGCTGAAAGCAAAGAGGACTTAAAATACTTAACAGTGAAAATCAAAGACCACAGCCTTGGATATGGGTTGCACCTCAATGTAAAGAAAGCAAACATCCTTAACACTAGACCAATAACTAACATCATGATAAATGGAGAAAAGATTGAAGTTGTCAAAGCCATCAGTTTTCTCACTTCAACTATCAACGCTCAAGGAAGTGGTAATCAAGAAATCAAATGATGTACTGCATTAGTCAAATCTGTTGCACCATGCCTCTTTAAAGTTTTGAAGAGCAAATATGTCAGTTTAAGGACTAAGGTGGGCATGACCCAAGCCACGGTATTTTTAATAACCTCATATGCATGTGAAAATTGGACAGTGAATAAGGAAGGCAATTGAAGAACTGATGCGTCTGAGATGTGGTGTTGGAAAAGAATATTGAAAGTACCATGGACCACCAAGTGAACAAATTGATATGTGTTGGAAAAAGTGCAGCTAGAATGCTCCTTGGAAGCCAGGATGGCCAGATTTTGTCTTTCATACTTCGGACATATTATTCAGGAGGGACCAGACCCTGGAGAAGTACACTTGCTTGGTCAAGTGGAGGGTCAGAGAAAAAGAGGAGATAGACGGGTGCAGAGGTAGGGCAATGGGCCCATGCGGAGCAATGATTGTGAGGTTGGCACAGGACTGGACAGTGTTTTGTTCTGTTGTGCATAGGGTTGATATGAGACAATACTAATTCTAAGGCACCTAGCAACAACAACAACCTTTGAGCAATCTCAATTCCCTGAATATTAAACGAGATGCCAGTGCGCACCCCATCTCCAATCAAACCCATAACTAACGAATTAGGGAAAAAATTCAGCACAATGCTAATTTTACATTTGCTTACATGAGATTTGTTAAGCAGTTAACACACATATAAGGAGCTCTAATAAGGTAGTTAAGGAGCTCTGGTAGCGTAGTGGTTACGAATCGGGCTGCGAACCTAAAGGTCAGCGGTTCGAAACTACCAGCTGCTCCGCGGGAGAAAGATGAGGCTTTCTACTCCCGTAAGGATTTACACCCTCGGAAACCCTGTACAGGGTCGCTATGGGTCGGAACCGACTCGACGGCACGTAACAACAACAACAATAAGGTAGTTGATAGATTAAGAGCTGGGTCAGTAGTTTGAATCTACCAGGTGCTCCATGGGAGAAAGATGAGGCTTGCTGCTCCTGTAAAGATTTATAGTCTCGGAAGCCCTGTACAGTATCACTATGAGTCAGAACTGACTCAGTGACACAAAAACACCACCACCAAACACAGGTCTGCAAAACTGTTGTTGTATGGCCTGTTTTTATAAAGAAAATTTTATTAAAACTGTCCTGCCTATACTTTTATATTTTGTCTATGGCTGATTTTATGTTTCAACAGCAAGTTGAGCAGTATGACAGAGACCACATTTGACTCTTTAAGAAAATGCTGATGACCTGTGCACTAGGCGAATGCAGAAAATAGCACTCAACCTGAGAAAAGTAATACAGAGTCACTCAAAATGCACACATAAACCATACCAGCTACTTCACCTCACCAATATGTGTTATAAGCCATGCTTACCCCCTACATCAGAGGGCTCTGGGTTAATTCGTTGGACTGCAAAATTGGTTTGAACTCAAGGTAAGCATTTCGAGCTCACCAGTCACTTCTCAGAAACCTATACAGGGTTGCTAAGGGTCGAAACTGATGCAATGGCATTTAACAACAATAATCTACTACATCTGGTATAAATTCTCTCCATACAATTTTAAATATCCTTTCTTTCATCAACTTAAAATAATTCACAGGCTGCAACTGTTCTTTTTTCTAAGTGTTATTGATAAAAGACTTTGAGCATTGCACACCAGTATCAAGACTGCCAGATGTAGCATGTAAAAATACAGAATGATCAGGAATATTTGAATTTCATATAAACTACATATAGGAGTTCTGGTGTGGCACTCTAGGATAAGCACAGGACTGCAAGGTTGGTTTAAACCTCAAGGTCAGTGGTTCAAACTTACCAGTTACTCATTGAAAACCATATACTGGATCATTGTAAGTAGAAACCAACTCGATGGCTCTTAGAAACAACATGTACACTAGAGGACTTAAAAAAAGTCATGAAAAATTTTTTCCACAAACTTTTTTAAGAGCCCTCATGTATGTGTGTATGTTTAAGTATGCCCCCACCTTGCAGTTCATTTTATAAACACCTTTACCATTCTTTGGACCATAGATATGTAATGAAGAAAATTGTTGTTGTTAAGTGTCATTGAATTGGTTCTGACTCACAGTGAATTTATGCACAACAGAAAGAAACACTGCCAGGTTCTGCACCACTTTCACAGTTACTGTTAAGCTTGAGCATATTAGTGCTACCACTTGAGCACATTGCTGCTGCCATCTTATTGGGGGGTCTTCCTCATTTTCACTTAACCTCCAATTTACCAAGCATGAAGCCCTTCTTCAGGGATTGGTGCCTCCTGATAATATGTTTGACGTTTGAGAGGCAAAGTCTCCTCATCCTGGCCTCAAAGGAGCATTCTGGTTGTACTTCTTTCAACACAGATTTCTCTGTTCAAGCGGTCCATGGTACTTTTAATATTTTTCGCCAACACTATAACTCAAAGGTATAAATTATTCTACCTAATTCATTGTCCCACTTTCACATGCATATCAAACTACTGAAAATAAAATGACTAGGATAGGCACATTTTAGTCATCAAACTAACATCTTTGCTCTTGAACACTTTAAAGAGGTCTTGTGCAACAGACTGCCTAATGCAATACATCTTTTGATGTTTCCATGAGTGTTGATAGTGGATCCAAGCAAAATAAAGTCTTTGACAACTTCAGTCTTTTCTGCATTTATCATGTTATTTATTGGTCCATGAGTGAGGATTTTTGTTTTCTTTACAGTCAGATGCAAATCATACCAAAGGCTGTGGTATTTGTTCTTTATCGGTAAGTCTTTAAATCCTCTTCATTTTCAGGACCAAGGTTGCATCATCTGCGTATCATAGGTTGTTAATGATTCTTTCTCCAATCCTGATGCCACGTTCTTCTTTATATAATCCAGTTTCTTGGATTATGTGCTCAGCATACAGATTGAATAAACACAGTGAAAGAACACAACCATGGCATACACCTTTTCTAAAATCTAACCAGACACAGAGAACAAGAAACAAGTCAGAAAGGATTAAAAATATAAATTAAAGCCCTGCTAATTTAATTAAATTCCCATTATTCAACAGTTTCTGATTTGCATTTTAACAAAGGTTTTCAAACTACATTTCTGTAGAACATGCTTATTTCATGACTTAAGCTGAGAATTCTTCTTAATTTTAAGCCCATTCATTGTCCTTGTTCTGTAAAAATGACTGCCTCTTCATCTATATACAGGTTCCAGATGAGCATAATTATATCAAAATACTCATTTTCCTCAATGTTGTCCATAGATTTTCATGATTCATGTAATCAAAAGCCTTTGCATAGTCAATAAAGCACAGGTAAATATCTTTCTGTATTCTCTTTTTCAGCCAAGAACCATCTGACATCAGCAATGATAATCCTTGCTCCACGTCCTCTGTGAATCTGCCTTGAACCTCTGATAGTTCCCTGTCAATGCACTGTTTGAGCTGATTTTCAATTACCTTGAGCAATATTTACTTGCATGAGATATTAGTGATACTGGCCAATGATTTTCATATTCTGTTGGTTTATCTCTCTTTGGGATGGACACAGATATGGATCTCATCAAATCAGTTGGCCAGTCTTCGAAATTTTTTGGTATACATGAGTAAGGTCCTTTAGTGCTGAATCAATTTACTGAAAAATTTTGAATTACATTTTATGAATACCTGGAACAATGTTCTTTGCCAAAGACTTCAGTGCAACTTGGAATTCCATCTTGTGTACCATTGGCTCTTGATCATATGCTATCTCTTGAAATGGTTGAAAATCAATCATTTCTTTTTGGTACAGTGAATCTGTGTATTCCTTCCATCTTCTTTAAAATATGATTTTAGCACTTGAGATATCATGTCCAGTGATGGTTGTTTATGTACTAAACATTGCAATCTTTTGCAAATAACATACACATTTCGAGATATATATATAGTCCACAACTACTTCTGTGAGTTGCTTTGTGAAGCCGATCATGCTGATTTTCTTTTTTTACTTGTTGCTGATTTCCAGTTCTATTTCAGAACATGTGAAAAATCACTTATGGAAGTATTGGTTTTATGTTACTTGAAACATAAGTAAAAAATATTTGCTGGTAGATTGAAAGTGATATATTAATAGGAACAAATATACAATCTCAATTGTTTATTTCCCAGTTACTGGGAAATTACAAAACTCAATCTATGACATGGTGATTCTGGCTTATTCTTTTTATCATTTCTTTTTCATAGTCACTTTATTTTTGACCCATAACACCTTTGATAGAAATATTAGCTCTATAATTGCAGCTTATATCGTTTTCCAGCTGAGCTGGATATGGAAAAAATCCAGAACCGGTGCAGTCAGCCATTGACACAATTCTAATCAGGCCCAAATGTGACTAATCTTTAATCTCTTTGGTACAGAGAGTATGCTATTTAGGCTCTGACTCTCCACCTTCTGCCAAGAGTCCAATATTACACAACCTTTATACTCTGTGAATAATGGCTATTTATCCTGCGGAACCGTATAACACTTGCCTAAGGCTGACCAGGTCATGAATACTCGGCCAAGTCTAAAACAGGACTCTCAAAAAAGCTGTGTATCTTCTTTTCCTGCATTTTTGTTATGTCAATAAACTACTCAGCTTTATTAACTCACGCTGTTAAGTAACCTTTAGGTAACAGTTTACCAGGGACAATAATCCCATAAAACTACACATATCTTTGTTTACTATATTTTGGCATATAACAAGTTTTCTACTATTTCTTGTCAAAAGGACAAATCAACCAAGAAGTACATAGGAAGAGACTGCTACCCAGTCTTGTCTATTTCAAAAGCCTTTGTCTATCAACAGGCAAATTCAGAAGCCTAGTTTCTCCAATTCTTACTCTGTAAATATCACATTTAAAAACATTGTGATACGCACATTTACCTAAAGTAAAATGCTAAGCTGAGGCTCAAGTTGTTATCCCTCCCATGGATATCTGCATTATAATAAATGTCAAGAATTATCTCATTATTAAGTGCTGTCAAGTCGGTTCTGACCCATAGCAACCCTGGATAGGGTTTCCAAGAAGCAGACCTTGTAGTTTAAACTAACCTTGAGATCCAGTGAATTATCCCACAGCACCACACCACACTTGAAGTCTCTATCTCTGTGTGTGTGATATACACATATACACATATATATACACACATATATACACATATAAACTTACACACACACATATATAAATGTTGTTAAGTGCTATTGAGAAAGTTCCAAGTCATAGAGACCCTGGTCAGAGGTTCTAAGGAGTGGCTGGTGAGTTTGAACAACTGAAAATGCAGTTCAAACCGACCTTGTGGTCCAATGCTTTATCTTACAGTACCACATCAGGAATAATGTTACAGTATTTAGTACATAAATAACCATCACCTGGAGTAATATTTCAAGTTCTAAAATTATATTCTTCTAACCAAAAAACCATCAATTAGTTTTTTCTATTTATTTACTAAATACAATTTAGAAATATCCTTTAAAAATAAGCATCAAAGTAATACTGCATTACATCATAAAATATGAAAAAATGAATATATATGAACATAAATGAAATTCATTATTTTTTATTGCAGTTTCATTACGTAAAATTCTAATTATTACCGTCATTTCAAAGGAAAATTTATAGAGACCAACTCGCAATGGTAAAAAATCATGGTGCAAGGAAACCTACTCATAGTTTTAAAAAGAAAAAAAGGTAGCCCTTACCCATAAATATTATCAGTTATTGCCAAGCAAATTGTAAACTAGCATTTCACAATATCTAAGGTCCTAAAAGGAGCTCGTGAACCTTAAGGTCAGCGGTTCAAAACTACCAGCCGCTCCGTGGGAGAAAGATGAGGCTTTCTACTCCCGTAAAGATTTACACCCTCGGAAACCCTGTACAGGGTCGCTATGGGTCAGAACTAACTCGACTGCACTTAACAACAACAACAACAACAACAACACAAACAAAAAGTTTAAATTCTAGATTTGGAAAAGACCTTAAAAATGAATAATTAGGTATTTACATTTTGCATTTAGATTTCTAAAGTTTTTAAAATTAAATTAAAAAGGCTTTTATTCAGAAACTTAAGGCTTTAAAATGTAACCAATTAATAAACTCAAGGCTTGTCTAATCTGATCATTTTTAACGTTAGCAAATCAAGATACACTGAATGACTTCCAAAAGTTCAAACACTAGCCGACCTCATACTAGAACACAGGAATCTTAATTACCAGTTTAGGACTCATTCTAGAAGAATATGCTGAATCTAATCAGACACAAAGAACAAGAAACAAGTCAGAAAAGATTAAAAATATAAATTAAACCCCATTCATTTAATTAAATTCCCATTATTCAACAGTTCCTGAGTTGCATTTTAACAGAGGGTTTCAAACTACGCTTCTGTCGAACATGCCTGTTTCGTGATTTAAGCTGAGAGTTCTGCTATTTGAACTGTATTCACAGAAAAGAACAAGATAATGGATAGAATTTTATTAAATTCAAGGTTCTCTTGATTGTTAGTGTATGAGGTGCGATGTGATTTATTTATTTCCACAATCTTCCACATGAAGCAGCATGATTATTTGGGGCCAGCCCCTAAATATTTGAGAATGAATATAATACACACTTTATGAAAATATTAACCTTCTAAATAACTATTTCATATATGGAAAAATATTAGCATGTTGGGCAAGTAAGTATTTTCGAATTGTGGCTGAAAAAAGGAGAGACAGTTTAAAGTCACATAATAGAAACAACCTCTTGAAATCACTTTCTGAAAAGCATTTTAAGTGTGAGTGCCTTGTTGTTGTGTTATTAGGTGCCATCGAGTTGTCACTGATTCACTGTGATCCTATACACAGCAGAACAAAACACTGCCCAGTTCCACACCAACCTCACAATCGTTGCTAAGTTTGAGCCCATTGCTATCTCCACAGTGCTAATCGATCTCATTGGGGATCTTCCTCTTTTTCTCAGACTCTCCCAAACATGATGCCTTTCTTCAGGGACTGGTCCCTCTTGATAATATTTCTGAAGTATGATAGACAAAGTCTGACAATGCTGGCTTCCAAGAAGCATTCTGACTATACTTCTTTCCACACAGATCTGTTTGTTCTTTTGGCAGTCCATGGTAATTTTTATTTCTCCTCCAACACCATACCTCAAATGCATCAATTCTTCTAAGGTCTTCTTGGTACCAGCCAACTTTTACATGCATATGAGGCTATTAAAAATACCATGGCATCGACCAGGCACTCCTTAGTCCTCAAACTGACATATTTACTCTTCAACACTATAAAGAGGTCTTGTTTAGCAGATTTATCTAATGCAATATGGCGTTTGATTTCTTGACTGTTGCTTCCATGAGTGTAGATGGTTGATCTGGAAAAATGAAGTCTTTGACAACTTCAATCTTTTCTCCATTTATATGGATGTTGTTTATTGGTCCAGTGGGGGAGGATTTTTGTTTTTTTACATTGAGATGCAACCCATACTAAAGGCTGTGCTCTTTGATTTTCATCAGTAGGTATTTTAAGGGAGTACCCTATAATACATTAAGTTAAGAAAAAAAACATAATATAAGAATTTTAGTTCATATGTTAGAAAAACTTATCACAGGTGGCTTTTAAAAACACACACACACTAAAATGCAGTACATCGGGTGTGAATAATTTATATGAGCATACTTTGACAGAAAACCTTGCCTCAGTCTGACAAAAATGTGAGGAGTACCAATATCAAAACTCAAAAAGATATGATAGAGAAACTGATCTATATTATAAAAAAAATTCCACATTACATTATGTGATGACACATTGTATGACTGAATTGTATCTAGACTTTTCTATAAGGTCATTTTCCATTTGATTTTTACTCATAATTCAAGAGCCACTTCAAAGGTTCTCATCCCAAAATTATCACTTACCTCTTCTAAAATCAAGATCTATATATAATTTTTTTTACACTTTCTTATTACTAAAATTCCTCTACAGACTCTGAGGCAGGAACTGTATTTTACTTTACTTTTTTGCCTGAGTTATAGGGTTTTATAGGGTCACTAGAGATCAGAACTGACTCAATAGCAAAGTTGTTTCATTTTTAATTACAGAAAAGACAGGCAGAAAGTATAAACTAAAGGCTGGTTAAATGAGTAACTCATTGAGAATTGTTAGTATCTACCTAATAATATATCCTCCAAAGATCTGGTTTATTTTATAATTAACTATATGTGGAACTAATAGTTAGCATGGACAACAAGTGAATAAAATATAAACTCACTAGTCCAGTATGAAAATTATTTTTTTATAGAGCAATTAACTAATTTCATTTCTCTACTTTATTAGTAAACAAAGATATTTTACACAAGTTTATTAAAATTTAAAAGCTTAATGGTGTTCAAGGACAAGTTTCTTAAGGGTAGAATTATTCTCTGAAAATATGTTTTCCTAATTCAGAATCTCTGGTAGCATAGGGGTTACGAATCGGGCTGTGAACCTTAAGGTCAGCAGTTCGAGACTACCAGCCGCTCTGCGGGAGAAAGATGAGGCTTTCTGCTCCCGTAAAGATTTACAGCCTTGGAAACCCTGTACAGGGTCACTATAGGTCAGAACCGACTCAACGGCACTTAACAACAACAACAACAAATTTAAAATCAAATAAAATAGAACATAGAGAAAAAATAATTAGTTCCACACTTGAAGTCTGTATGGACAAGAAAGTCTAAGATATTTACTATCTGGTCCTACATATACAGAAAAAAATTACTCATCCTTCCTATGTAATTGATACACTACAGTATTGTGTGAAGTAGTGTGGCATATGCTAGCATGGGCTGCGCTGAGGTAGGGTGGTGTAGCACTTTAATGGTTATGTCATCCAGATCCATGGCTTCTAATATTAACTTTCAACTTTTAAATTACTCCTAAGTATATAAATATATTTCCAAGCTTCACTTTATCACTGAATTCTAGATCCAATCTCAAATACAACCCTGCAATATCACATGTTGTTGTGACTGTTAAGTGCTGTAGAGATGGTTCTGATACACAGAACCTTAGAAGACTTGTTATTGTTGTTAAGTACCATTGAGTTAGTTCTGACCAATAATGATCCAATATAGGACTTTTGAGGACTGGCTGGTAAGCTTGAACTGCCATATGTCCAAAATTGTATGGATTATTCCTTTGCCCTTCCAAACCTGCTTCTCCTAAACATTTTCCCATCTCAGTCAATGGAAATTATTCTTCCAGTAGATCAGTCAAATGATCTGCCAGTAATACTTGGATCTTCTTTATTCTCTCATTTAGCAAACTCTATTGGCTAAAATGGCAAAATACATCTCAGGAGCAAGATATCATCTCTGACCAGCCGTTACAAAGCAACTTCCCAACTGATCATCCTGGATCGGTCTTTGCCTTCTACCAATTTACTTTTAAGGCACCAGTCAGAGGGTTTCTGTGAAACTGACTTAATCTGACTTGATTTTGTATCTGTTATGCTCAAAATCATCAATAGCTTCTTATCAGAACAAAGGCCAAAGTGCTTACAGTGCCTACATGGCCCTATGACACTCATAAATACTTAAACACATAGTCACACAACATTATTACTCTGACCTCACTTCTTCTTACGCTATACTCCTGTTCACACTTCACTGGACGCATTAGTATCAGCACTTTAGACATGCTTTTCTCTCTTTTTATCACATTTTCCATTCCCTCACTCTTTAACTGATGTCATGTTTGTCCAAAGTATGTAAAATTATATTCAACATCTATAGTCTCCTCCTAGTAATCATTATCTCTGCTTTATTGGGACCACAGCAATTATCACCGATCAATATAATATTATACTTATAAATGTACAAATGCCTATTTCTCCTTACCAGAATATAAATACCCAAAGGACAGTATGTTCTATGTATTTTGTTTACTACAACAATCTCAAGACCTGGGACATGTCTGACACTTAGACAACTTATTGAAAACCATGAATGAATGATATAGAACGCTGTGGTCCCATTATCCAACCCTCAAGATATCACTATGTTCTTGACATGTTTTTACTTTTCTAGTAATAAGCATCCCCATCTATAATCCTTGTCAAAGTAAAACATTTCTAACCTTGAGGATATTCCAAAATAAAGACTAATTCTAGTTTTGTTCTGTTTTATAATAATACTGCTTTGATACCTACCTTTCTCACTACCTCATTTACTCCTCCACCTTTCATCTGATATTTTTGCTTCAAGAGCTATGATTACTTAGGGGAAAAACTTCTTTGAAGTTGTTTTTAAATATTGAAAGTAACTTTCCCCACCCATCTCACACTAAACCACAGTTTATGAGTAATTAGGTTTAAATACACCAAAACAAAATTAACAAAAACTTAGATCTAAATTATAAGGTAATTCTTTGGAGTTCCCTTGATTCAACAAGGAAATTATATCTCTGACTACACTTAATGAACTTTATTGTCTTAAAACTGCAATGCCTTTGCCATTGAAGAAAAAAATCTTAATTTGAGAGCTCAGTGTTGGATTCATGCCTTCCTGGTAAAGTCAGCCCTACACAAAAGTAATTCTCAAACACACATTCCTGTTACTTGTAGATTTTTGTTGTCGGGTGCCATCGAGTCGGAACCAACTCATAGCGACCCCATGCACAGCAGAACAAAACAATGTCCGATCCTGGGCCAACCTCACTACCGCTGCCACTCTTGAGTCCATCAATGATGCCACCTGGCCAATCCATCTCGTTAGGAGTCTTCCTCTTTTTCTCTGACCCTCCACCTTATCCAGCATGACATACTTCTCCAGTGACTGTTTCCTCTGGACAATATGTCCAAAGTATGAGAGATGAAACTTAGCCATCCTGGCCTCCAAGGAGCACTCGGGCTGCACTTCTCCCAAAACAGATCTATTGGTTCTTTTGGCAGTTAATGGCACTTTCAGTGTTCTCCTCCAACAGCA
>NW_006408758.1:2168428-2174410 GCF_000296735.1 Chrysochloris asiatica
ATATATAGTAGTTGTGTGCCATTGAGTTTGTTCTAACTCAGAACTACCCTGTGTAGGGTTTCCAAAGCTGTAAATCTTTAAGGGAGCAGATTCATCTTTATCTCATGAAGTACTTGGCAGCCTCAAACTGCTAAACTTATGGTTAGCAGCCCAACTCATAACCCACTACTTTCTCTCCCTCTCTCTCTCTATGTGTTTGTGTGTGTGTACACACACACATAAGAAGGCTACAAAAAGTTTGTAGAAAAATTAAAATATTATGGAAATTTCCCTTGAATTTTTTGAAGCAAATTCTCTCTGTGTGTGATGTTATTAGCTACCTACAGTTTTCTGTGTCTTTCATGCATCCCTAGATCTTTGTGATACATAGGGTTTTCACTGATTTTCATAATTACCTTGCCAGGTTTTTTTCCTGGCACATCAAAGTCTGAGAGTTCCACAGATATCAGTTCAATATTACAGGAATACAGGTGCACTTTAGGTGCATTTACCAGGAATCCAACCTGTGTCTTCTGTTGATAATCGAGAATGCTACCACTGAACCAGCACTGACTTTTCTCTAATATAAACTACATATATTTGCTAAGTGATGTCAAATTGGTTTTGACCCACAGCAACCAAGTAATAGGGGTTTCGAGGAATAGCCGGTGAGCTTAAACAACCGACCTTGTAGTTCAAACCAATCTTGCATCAGTCGCATTAACCTACAGCACCACACCCGGACTATCTATCTATCTAGAAGATAGAGAGAGAGAGAGAGAGAGAGAGTTGGAGTCCTGGTTGGTTTGAACTGCAAGGCCAGTGGGTGAATTTACCAGCTGCTATAAAGAGTCACTATAAGTTGGAACCGACTTGATGGCACTTTACAACATATATAAACACATAAAGGTATGAAACCATATATATGTGTATATATGCATATATACAAATATGTATGTATACATACACACACACGTGTATAAGTATGTATATATGTATGTGTGTGTGTGTATGTCCTGGTGTTGCACTGTGGGGTGATGCGCTGGGCTGCATGGTCAGTTTGAACCAAACGGTTGGTGGTTCAAACTCACCAGTCACTCCCCGGAAGCCTTATGCAGGGTCGCTATGAGTTGGAACCGACTCAACAACACTTAACAAAAACAACTATAACTAAGGATATAAATCAAGTTTTTGACTCTCCAGTAATAATACATCACATGTTTCACCAAATAAAAACAACTCCTATTTACATATAATATCATTCTATTAAAAATAAATCTGAAGTAAATTTAAAATGCAAAATATCTGTGATATGATATACATTCCTTGAATATTATTTTAAAAGAAAGTTTAGAGTGAAAAACAACACAAGCAAAAATAAATCAATGACCAAAAATATTTTATTTACCTAAAGATATTTTGTTGTTATTAAACTATACTCAGAAAGTAGAAATATAGATTTTGTAAACCTCTTTTCTAAGGGCTGTTACTTAAGGTGGACCTTAAAAAACAGTTGTTTAAAATGTCATATTATTCAGAGTTCTAGTACAAACTTTAGCTAATTGAGTAGGTGATGAAAATAGATGAGGCTTTCTTTATGTCAAGCACCAAAAGATGAGGCTAACTCATTTCGTACACACAATACACTTAAAAAGTAAGGACTGTTAGTATCTCCAATCTGCCTTTAAAAAAGCTGAGAACAGAGAGTATAAGTGACTTGCCCAAGATCACTCATCAAGTAGCTGATTTGAATCTAGTCTGGCTTGAGTCCATTCTTGTCACTGTTATATTTTACTTTCCTATTATAAATGCTTCTTATAAATTATATATTGGCTTAAACTTTGCATTGCTCGGCATAATCAGCCTCGTTTCCAAAATGTTTTATTTTCATTGCACTTCACAGTAAATTGATATTTGAAATTGATATGTCTAGACATGGGTTTTTAAGCTTTTTCATATTCAAGTACTCTGCCACTGAAAAACATAGCAATAATAGATTTTTTGCCACTCTGGAACTTCAAAACACTTTCAGGTCTACACATCAACTGCCATTTAAAATGATTTATACTTTACAAGGAGAAAGATATCACTATCTTTAAGAGCAATTTAAAACACTGGAATTCACTTTCTCAAGTCTTTATGAATGTTAAAATATAGCATTTAAGTTAATATTATATTTTAAATTGTGAGCATTAATAAGTTTATAGTCATAATCAAAACATTAGTTAACACAGTGTTGAATACACTTAACGAGAATTAATTGGCATTTAAGAAAAACATAAAAATTGTTTTGCTTTGAGATAAAGCTCATGAAAATAGTAAACCATTTTAAAATTGTGAAAGACATGGCAGTTGGGCATTCTACCCACAGCACTACCTAGGAGCTGTAATTTACAACAATAATTGACATGCACACAGGGCACAGGAAAAACTAAGCCACCTACATATGATCCTCAAAACAAGTCAGTTTAATTGTGTTTAAGGTCCTAAAATGCCTCAATAAAGTCTACATTTTCTATTTCTATTATTTGGTAAAGGGAGGAGTCTGTATCTATCATTTTAAACTTCAAATTTCCCAAAACAAAATAAATGAACACACATACACACCAGAAAACAAAGCAAATACAAACAAAGCAAAGCCAAAAAACACACAAAATATCCTATACTATTAATGTCAATATGCCAGTCATTTATTTTTTTTCTTTTCTTTCTTTAAAAAGTCATGTAACTTTTCTGTCTTTCAAGTATAGAAGCAAAACATAAAGATTAAAATTGACAAACAAGAATCCAAAACATAGTTCTTATATATAGAAGCCAGAATAGCGAGACTTCATCTCTCCTACTTCAGACATATTATCAGGAGGGACCAGTCCCTGGAGACAGCCACCATGCTTGGTAACGTAGAAGATGAGCAAAAAAGAAGAAGACACCAAAGAGATGGATTTACACAGCTGCAGCATCAATGGGCTCAAGCATAACAATGATTATGAAGATAAAGCATGACTGGTCAGGGTTTTGTTGTACAGAGGACTGCTATAAATCAGAACTGATTCAATGGTATCTAACAACAACAACATACATATATACATACACACATACACATATATATGTGTCAGAAGTATTTTCAATAGTTTTTATCAAGATGTTTTATTATAAATATTATGTGCAAATAAGCATTATCTCAGGTGAAATTTCTTTCAAAAAGTCACATTAAACAATCAAGCAAATAGAAATTTAAATTATACAACCATCATAAAATTCAAATTCAGTTGGTGTTAAGGTTTAGGAAACCTGTGCGTTTGATTCCTGACTTGTTGCTCATAATTAAATGTGTTGAAATCAATGTAGATTATTGTTCAAATGTTTAAATTCAATGTTGAAGGAGCAAGTTGTGTATATATATATATATATATCTGTGTGTGTATGTATATATGTGTGTATATATATATACACACACATATATATATACACATATATATATACACATATATATATATATACACATATATATACACACACATATATATACACACATATATATACACACACACACATATATATACACATTTATGTATATATATATACAAACATTGTATGTAACAAAAATTAACTATGTACTATTCTTAAGGGGCTTTGGCAACTTAGTGGTTATAACTCGGGTTACTAACCTCATGGTAAGGAGTTTGAAACCACCAGCTGTTTTGTGGGAGTAAGAGGAGGTTTTCTGCTCCTGTAAAGATTGATAGCCTCTGAAACCCTATGCAGGGACAGTATGAGTTGAAACTGACTCCACGGCACATTACCACCACCACTACGTACTATTATTATAACACACTATAATGCTACATCACTATATAATTAACTCTAAAATTAATCCACATATTTTAAATGACAATGGTTTATTTTTATTTAGTTCATTAGATGAACAGAAAGTAAGAGCCTACAATATGTAGAGTTTAGGAAAATAATATTCATCTGCAAAAACACTTTCAATATACTTTTAAAGTAACCATTATCAAAAATTTAAAAATAAAATTTAGTAGAAAATACATCAAAGTAAAACTTGTACATATATAACTTTTACTAATAATCAATGTAAAAGGGACTTCATTTTTGTGTTAATAGTTCTGTTAAAAATGCTACACAAGAAACGTATTTCTCATTAATGATTGATTTTATAGTACTTTCCAACATGGATCTCTGTGTAATCTTCCTTATCTAACACTGATAATACAGAAATAACCCTAAATAACCAGGTTAATGAAAAAGGCAAGTATATGTAGAAACAAGAAAAACAAGGGAATAAGTATTTTACAAAACAACAATAAAGATAATAGTTCAAAATATGTTCCACTATATTAGAAAATCAAGAAATTTCATTTTTATTAATATATCAAATCAGAATATTGTTATATAAAATATATACTTAATGTTGTTTTTGTTAAGTGCCATCAAGTCAGTTCAAACTCATAACGACCCTGTATAGGGTTTCTGAAGAGAGGCTGATGAGCTTGAACCACCTACGTTATGGTGCAAACAGAACTTAAAAGTCCAGTGCATTATTCTGCAGCACCACAATATATACACATTTACATCAAAGGAATTTTGATTCATAATAATCCTATAAGACAAAGTAGACCTGATTCATAGGGTCCCCAAGGCTGTAATCTGTATTGCAGCAGATGGCTATACTTTTATATCAAGGAGTGGCTGGTAAGTTCACACCTCTGAACATTAATTAGCAGCTAGACATTTTAACTCTGTACCACCAGTGTTTTCTCATAGTGTGTATATGAGGGAGCTGCTAAAAGTCCATATAGAAAATACATTCTCTTTCATTTCATTTTTCCATGAACTTTTTGATACCCTCTTGTTTATGAGTGTAAATTAAAAATTACTGCTACTCATATGATACTGCATGTACATACTCATGTGAGTATTTAAAAGGAGTTCTAGTAGTGTAATGATTATGAGTTGGGCTGTTAACCTCAAAGTTGGCAGTTTGCAACTGCCACCCATTCTGCAGGAGAAAGATGAGGCTTTCTGCTCCCATAAAAATGTACAGCCTCAGAAACCCTGTGTAGGGTCACTATGAGTGGGAACAGACTCCACGATACTTAACAACAATAAGTGTTAAAAAGTTTTGTTTCTTTGTTAAAACTCTGACCAGTTACCAACATAACAGAAATATTGACTATGCTATGAAAAAATAAAATGAAAAGGAAGCAATTGGATGTATTTTTAATACTGCCAAACATAACCTTTTTTTGTACACCTAGAAACTTCTGCTATCATTGGGCGAATGTGCTGTGAAGATGTCTTCAAAGTTTTAACAAGTAAGATGTCACTTGATGACTATGATATGGCTGATCCAAGGCATGGCAATTTCTACTGCCTCATATTTACACAAAAGCTAAGCTATAGAAAAGGAAGACAGAAGTATTAACGTATTCAAATTGTGGTGTTGACGGATTTTAAACATATTGTGGACTGTCAGAACAACTAACATTCTGTCATTCCAATGACATTCTTCAAAGAGATGGAAAAAGCAATTACAAACTTTATATGGAAAGGAAAGAGACCCAGGATAAGCAAAGCACTACTTAAGAACAAGAATAAGGTTGGAGGCCTATCACTCCCCAACTTTAAAATATACTACATGGCTACAGTGGTCAAAACAGCTTGGTACTGGTACAACGAAAGGTACATAGATCAATGACACAGAATTGAGAATTCAGAAATTAACACATCTACATACAGCCAATTGATCTTCAACAAAACACCAAAATATGTCCCATGGGGAGGGGACAGTCTCTTCAACAGATGGTGCTGGTAGAACTGGAAAATGATATGCAAATGTCTGAAACAAGACCTTCATCTCACGCCTTATACAAAAACCAATTCAACATGGATTAAAGACCTAAATGTGAATCCCAGAATTATGAAGGTCATCAATGAAAAATTCAGGACAAATGTGAAGGCACTAATGATGGGAATACATGG
>NW_006408758.1:2177485-2188259 GCF_000296735.1 Chrysochloris asiatica
GCAGATGGGTCTCTTGTGATACAATAGTGAATAATTGTTATCAGGACTGACTGTGAGGGTTGGAAATGTAAAGGTGGATGTTTTATAGCAAGGAGGGGAGTGATTGACTTTTCAGTCTAGGAACGGAGGTCCCTAGGACCATCAAGGGAGAAGAGTAGAGAGCCTACACAGAGTTTAGGTTGTTGAAGCAAGCTATTTGCAAAGAATAAGTCACTGGTCTTGCAAAATTCAGTCATGCAATCTCCAGTATCATTTCTATCATCCAGCATCATTTCTATCCCAACCATTGATTCTTCCACTTTGCTTCCAAATTTCACATCCCAATCGCCAGTAATTATCAATGGATCTTTATGGCATGTTTGATCAATTACAGACTGTAGAAGTTGGTAGTAGAATTGTTCAATTTCATCATCATTGGCTTTAGTAAATAATGTGCAAATTTAAAAAATAGTAGTATTAATTGGTCCTCCTTGTAGTTCTATGGCTATTATCCTATCACAGAGCATTGTACTTCAAGACAGACCTTGAAATGTTCTTCCTGAGGATGAATGGGATGCCATTCCTCTTGAATGTGTCATAGTAAACAATATGATTGTTGTTGTTAGGTGCTGTCTAGTCGATTCTGACCCATAGTGACCCTGTATGGGGTTTCCGAGGAGCAATCAGTGAGCTTGAATCACCAACCTTGCGGTTCAGATGCACTTTGCAGTCCAGCACATGAACCCACAGTATCACAGCAGGACTCCAAACAATATAAAAACCTGATTCAAAATGGCCTATACCAGTCCATTTCAGCTCACTAGTGCAGAGAATATCCACCTTTATGCATTCCATTTTATTTTTGACAATTTCAAAATTTCCTAGTTTCATACTTTGTACAATTCATACTCGGATAACTAATGACTTGCAGCTGTTTCTTCTCATTTTGAATTGTATCTCTTAGACAAATGAAGTTCCCTAAAGCTTAACTCCATTCATGTCATGAAGTTCTACTCTACTTTGAGTAGGTAGCTTTACTCCAGTCATATTTTGAGTGCCTTCCAAACTGAGGGGTTCATCTTCTGTCACTACATCTAACAATGTTCTGCTGCTATTGGTAAATTTTTAAGTGGCTAACTATTAAGAAGTGGTCTGCTTCTCCTTATTTCTTGTCTGTCTTGGTCTGGAAGCTCTGTTGAAAACTTTCCATCATGGGTGATCCTGTTGGTTTTTAAAATATTGGAGGCATTAACTTCAAACATCACAGCAAAACACCAGTCACTATAGTATGACAAACTGACAGATGCATGATGGTTAACCGTATGATTAAGCATAGGTTTCAAATATAATGATATTGAAATTAAGTTAAGGGAAATCAGGACAAATAGAAATCTATCACTAAGAATGCAATGTTAAAAGAAAATATATCAATTACTATTGTTATTGTTGTTTTTGTTAAGTGCTGTCGAGTTGGTTTCAACTCACAGTGACTGTGTATAGGGTTTTTAAGGAGCAACCTGTGAGCATGAACCACCAGCCTTCTGCTACAAAGTCAGTAATTATATTAACTGTAAATGAACTTAGTATGCAAATTATAGGCAGAGATTAGAGATTCCAGACTTCATAAAAGGAGAAAACTGAACTATATGTTGCTGTTGGTAACTGCCATGGAGTCAGTGCCGAATCATAATGACTCTCTATAGGATTTCCAAAGAACAGATTGTGGGTTTGAACCATTTGCCTTGGTGTATATATTACTACTTAAAATTCGGTTTTATAACAAAAAACACACTAATACAAAAAAAGGTAGATAAAGTAATATATGGAACTACCAAAGGGCCTCTCACTTTAAAAGCACAACAAAATAGCAATAACAAAAGCAAAGCAGGATGAAAAGAAAAATATAACACAAGTAATAAGGAGATTTTTAAAAGCATGTTTGTGATACTTATATATGTTAAATCCATTTTAAATAAGCTAGTGAAGAAGTTTTCAAGGTATAAAATTATTTACTTGGCATACTTAGAATTTAAATACATAGAGGAACCTTTGTTGTTGTTGTTAGGTACCATCAAGTCTGTACCAACCCATAGCGAACTTATACACAGCAGAACGAAACACTGCCCATTCCTGGGCCAACCTCACTATTGTTACCACACTTTAGTCCATCGATGCTGCCACTTGGCCAATCCATCTCATTGGGGGTCTTGTCTTTTCCTCTGACCCTCCACCTTACCAAGCATGATATCCTTCTCCAGCGACATCTCCCTCCTAACAATATGTCAAAGTATGAGAGACGATGTTTAGCCATCTTGGCCTCCAAGGAGCACTCTGGATGCACTTCTTCCAAAATGGATCTATTGCTTCTTTTGGCAGCCCATGGCACTTTCAATATTCTCCTCCAACACCATAACTCAAAGGCATCAATTCTTCTACGTTCTTCCTTATTCACTGTCCAGCTTTTGCATGCATATGAGGTTATTGAAAATAGCATGGCTTGTGTCAGGTGCACCTTAGTCCTCAAGCTGACATCTTTGCTCTTCAACACTTTAAAAAGGTCTTGTGTAGCAGTTGCCTATTGCAATACGTCATTTGATTTCTTAACTGCTGCTTCCGTGAGTGTAGATAGTTGATCCAAGAAGAATGAAGTCCTTGACAACGTCAATCTTTTCTCCGTTGATAAGAATGTTGTTGATTGGTCCAGTGGTGAAGATTTTTGTTTTCTTGACATTGAGATGTAAGAACCTTTAGAGAGTTTATAATTCAGGGACCCGCCCTTGTTTTGTTTTCCTATTTCTTTTTAATGATGACTTTTACTTTGTTGGATGAAAAACATGATTGCAGGACTGGATAACTGTGTAAAAACTCTAATTGAGTCTCCCCTATTTGTTGTAAAAATAACCAGGCTCAATGAAATGGTATTCCTCATCCCGAATTCCACAATTTCTTATAGGCATATTCTGGACTATTGAGAAAACACTCTCTTATCTGTAATATCATTTCCCTTGACTTTATTTACATAAAGTATATTCACAAGCAAGCCACACCATCTAGAGAACAGGAATATATAATTTTTGAGTCCGTTTTAGGTTTTGTTTCCTTGTTGGCTTGGTGTACTTGTGCAATATATAAACTACATCTGTACATGACAACCTTGGAATTACTAAATAGCAATGCTAGTGAAAAAGTTACCCCAAACCATTGTGTGTTAAACTATTTTGCTTATAAGCCTTTGCCCTAATATTAAAAAATGAAGTGGAACACAAAAAGAAAGAGAAAGAAGCTAAAAAATATGGCACTATCGTATCAGCACTGGATTGTGAACCACACAGTCGGCAGTTCAAATCCCACCCTGGAAACCCCTCACAAGGTTGCTATGAGTCAGAACAAACTCAATGACACTTAACAACAACATACTAAAATATATTCTTGAAAGCATAAATATATTATGCTTTCAAATTCTTGTTATTTTACAAAGACTAGAGTCAATTTATCAATCCATGTTTTAGGATTCTCAGCCCATAAATTATTTATTATGTCTTATAAATACGTATGATCAAAATACTACAAAAGACTTAAAAAAGAAAAACAAACAAACAAACAAAAAACTACATGTATATTAATATCTGCTCTAATACATTCAAACACTGTTGCCCCAAATACTGAAAGTGATTATGGAAAGATTTCCCACTAAATACTTAGGATGAACTAAGATTCTAGGCTTAAACACTAAATCAAATGAGTATTTCAAATATCACATGTGAATGTTAATGCTTAACTCCAACTACACACAGCATTTGACAAAAGATAACTTGCTAATTTAAACTTTTCTACACAAAACATCTACTGCAATTTTTGTCCTTTAAATAACTTATTAAATGAATTTGTACCAAACTTCAAATTATTTGAAGTCCACACTGATGAAATGATGCATTTACTGAAACATATAATAAACTTTCAATATGCATTTTGTTTTGTAAAACTCATGCTACTTCATAAAGTGGGTACACTTATTAGTCTCATTCCACAGTGTGAGAAATAACTGGTAGGATGTCCATCTTCAGAAATGAGGGAGTCCAGGAAGTTGCTGGTTACTGTAACAATAGAAGATCATGGGGGATGGGGAAGGAATCTGTCAGGTCAACTAGGAACTTTAAATAAGAATGTGCCATTAAGTGGATTAGGAGTCTGGAGAAAGATTGTTAACCCCTTAGTACTCAGTCAATGAGGAACCTGGGGAAGGACTTTCTTGGACTAGGAGATAAAATTCCTTGTGACTGTCCATGGTGCATGTCTGTCTGTGTCTTCTGGGTTTGGGGCCCAACTTTACAAAATCGAATAAAAAAGCCTGATTTTTGCTAAAATACGTACAGATTGGATTTCTCGAGCATTTGTCAGTAAGCACTTGTGAAAACACATTGGTGACCTCTTACAGAATATGGTGGTCTGCCCCATTGGGGTAAAGTCCTAGTCAGGGGTTTATACTGACCCGCTAGTGCCCAAGAAGGGCTGAGGCTGTATCCAGCATATGGACAACATTTCTCACAACAGTAAGTGCAAATTCTTGTTGTGGAACTGTCTGATAATGCAATGGAACATAAGGTCAATTTGAATCTCAAGGTTGGTGGTTCAAAGTCACCAGCCACTGCTCAAAAACCCTAAACAGGGTCACTATGAGTTGGAACCAACCAGATGGCACTTAACAACAACAGTAAATACAGAAATTAAGGCGCAAAGAGGTAAAGTAACTTGTCCAGAAGTCACCTGGTTTCTACTTCATTGGTAGGATTTGAGCTTCAATAGGCTAATTCTTACCTAATTCACTGTCAGTAACTATTTTCACAAGTCAGTCATCTATGTGTATTGTCCCTATGTCTACTCCCCCCTCCCAATTATATTTTATTTCTGATCTGCAAACACATCTAGTTCTCACTTTTGATTTTCTAATTATCCAAAAGTTTACATTTTCTAATTATTGATTTTCTAATTATCCAAAAATTTACATTTATGACAATAGTAAAACTTTACTATCTATTTTGTACATTAATGATATGTATGTACCAGTAATGTATGTTGTGATGAAACACAAGAATAACATTGGCTGTGATGGTAAAGGTTATGTGTCAACTTAGCTAGCCATGATTCCCAGTGATATGTTAGTTATGTAATGATAATATTTGGCAAATATGCAATGAAGTTCTAATCTTCCATTTTATGATCTGACGTAGTCATTTTCCATTGTTGTCAAACACTGATTTTGGTATAACATCTTAGTTTTTAGAACCACTTACATCAATAAATGAGGTGTGTATGTGGGTGTGTGGGTTTACAAAAATATAACCACATAAATATTCATTTATTGTTGTTAAGTGCTCCCAAGGTGGTTCTGAGTCATAGCCACTCTATATGAGTTTCCAAGGAGTGGCTGGTGAGACTGAACCACTGATCTTTCAGTTCAGATGTATCCTATAGCTCCACATCAGGACTCTCATTTTAATTTATTTTTTATTTTTTAATGCCAATGAGGAATACTAGATATACATACATAAATACATCACATACACACACACAAACAAGTAGGTTCCAAAAGTTCATAAGAAAATTCCATTATTATTTTATTCTACTTTTCCATGAACTTTTGGAAGCCCTTTTTAGTATGCGTGTGTATAGATTTTTCCCTAGAGAGGGCATAAAAGAAATTAAATAACACCTGACTGTTGAAAACTGAGTTGGAAACAGGCGAACATTTTATCAGGACACCCTTAGTGAAGTCATCCAATATGTATTGCTTCTCTGTGCTGGGGCTGAACTAAATTCTGGGATTTAACAAAAACAATATTGTTCTTGCCTTTATAGAAATCCTCTATAAATTTCAGTATATTCCTCTCTATTTTTTCCAACTACTTTAGTCAGGGCATTCATCTATTACTATGAGTAACACTGTCAGCACTAAGATATTATTAGGGCCCAAATTCCCTTCTAAGTTCCAGAACCTAAAATATGAGAGGAAATTAGACACACGAGTAAGACATTTTTTTATAGCTTTCTCACAGGTTCAAGGAACCTACTTTAAAATTTTTTGCTCTAAAAATCTTGAGATTACTGAAGCACAAAAAATAATTATAAAGTCTAGATGCCAATTTACATATAACTAAGATTTCGCCAGTGGTAATACAGATCAGAATGGTTGTAAAGTCAATTACTGGATTATTTAATAATAATAATGTCAGGGTTAGTCAATTGAGAAACAGTGATTCAAAGGGATGCCAGTAAAAACAAATCAACCTGCAAAAGTAAAATATATACATAATTTAAGAACCACCGTAATGTAAGATTCCAGGTTCATACCTGGTATGGCACTATGGAATCAGCACTCGACTTCCAGGTCGGTTTGAACCACAAGTTCAGCAGTTCAAACTCACCATCCACTCAGTGGAAACCCTATATAGGGTCGCTATGATTCGCAACTGTTTTGATGGTACTCAACAACAAGGATGTTTACTATTCTGTACTAAGTGATAAAATTAATTGAACAAATGTCTAATGGAAATTGTTTAAGGCTCGTTCAATATCTATAAAATACTTAATACTGTCCTGGTTTCTAAACATTCATGCATGCTTGCCTCTTCTTTTCTATAGTGCATTCCCTCATTGCACTGAAGTGGACTTGGAAGTTCACATTTATAAACTGACTCCCTTTCTCAGAAGAAGTAGATCATGAAACATACTATGTAACTTTATTCAATTAAAGCTGCACAGTCAAGACTGCCTTTACCTACAGAGGCCTTTACCTACTATCAGTGAAACATTAACTTCTCTATAGATGCGGTAAGAAGGTATGATGTGAGAGTATCAAAAATTTCCTTCCTGTCTTATAAAAAAATATCTTCCTCTGGAGCCTAGAATCCTATAGAAAATTATTGTGTAAATACCAAAATGTAAAACTCAGACAATAATTAATTAGCAACATCATATAGGAACTAATTAGTTGATCAGATCAACTTGTCTAGAATTGAGAATAAATCTATTTTATAAAAGAAACACTGAAGGCTAAAAGTGGATCAGATAAGTCTGAAATAGAATGACAGAAGGGGCTGTACAGACACCCATTAGTCACTCCTGATTATACATTTTAGAGTAACATATTTTTTTAATGTATTTTATACTTATATAACAAAGAAATAAACAAAGAGATAGATGAGGGGAGGGAGAAGGGAAAGCAGAGGAGGAAAGAGAGAGTGAAAGTGAGAGCTAGAGAGATAGAAAGAGAGAAATGGCTACTTTACATCTAAAGGCAGAAATGCTACTTATAAGTATATTTTGTAAGCATTTATAGTAAATCAGTCTGACCTAGACTGAGGAATAAAAGAGTGTCTCTGTGAGCTGACAATGTTGTTATTGTTAAGTGCTGTTGAGCTGGTTCCTTTATAGGGTTTCCAAGTAGTGGCTGGTAAGTTTGAGCTGTGACCTTGTGAGTCAAACTGACCTTGAGGTCCAATGCTTTATCCACAGCACCACAAAAATGTCAGGTTATTTCATTCATTTCAGTTGGTCCTCAGATTAAACAAGCAGAAAGCTCTGGAATCAAACCTTAGCTCTGTCATTAATGACTTAATTTTTTGCTTAATTCTATAACCCTCCTCTGTGCATTGTATTTCTTATTTGTATGTGGAGATAAGAAAAGCAACCTTATATGATATGTTTCAGAATTACGTAAAATAATGTAAGCAAAGTGTCTACAGCAGTGTTTCTTAATTAACTTAAGAATATTGTTGTTTCTTAATTAACTGTGATATTAATTACCCTCCATTTCTGTAGAATATTGTGGAAGCCTTCTTAATATATGAAATCAATTAAAGAAACTATTTAACTTAAAATAATGTTTTCAATGATGAAACATCGCAATGATAAATAATCCCATCAAAAATTAAATCCAGAGATTGAGACTATATTGTGTAGATGAAGGTGCAAATAAAAAATGGTCAGAAAGAAACTATGGCATCAAATGAGAGGGGAATCCCAAAGCTACTGCTGTGGAGTCTATTCCAACTCATAGTGACACTATCTATATAGGCAAATCAGAACTGCTCTCAAAGGGTTTCCTAGACTGTAAATCTTTACAGGGGGAAACTGTTTCATCTTTCTACCACAGTTGTACCACCAACCTTGCAGTTAGCAGACCCCAACACTGACCCCACTAGTAAGAGATTCCTTAATTTGATCACAATGTGATTTTAGTTCGCCAAAAGTTGACAGCTTTTGAGAAGGTACTAACAAACGTAAATCAAGATCTAATTCTGAAAAGTCAGAACTTAACCCAAGAGCAAACAGCAGACTGAGATAGCATAATATAAATTATAGGCTGGCTCCAGATACGACAAAAGTTATCTATCAAATCTGAGTGGAAGTCCATTTGAAAATCCAAGAGTTGGCAAGGAGACAAAGTTTTTGATTAAAAATTGACAGCTCAGGAAAACAGTATCAGTGACCTACAACCACAGACAAAATACCAATATTGTTAAAAGCTGCTCATCTGCAGTAATTAATTATGTTAAGCTAACAAATACACCAAGTGAGGACAGTGCAAACACGCGTTCATAATTAGAAGAACGTTATAACCCTAAATATTATGATATTTAATGGATAAAGATGATTAAGACATTGTAATAAAGGAACTCTTTATTTGAGAAAGATTAGTCCCTTTGCCTGTACAATCCACACTCTCTGCTGTCAAGTTCATTCCAACTCTATAGAACTGCCCCATATAGTTTCCAAGGCTGGATGCAATTAATATTCTTGGAAACAGCTAGCCTCATCTTCCTCAGTCTATCTCACTCCTATCAGTGTAATTTCCAACAGCAGACATTTTAGGTGGCAGCAACTCACTTTAACCAGTGTACCTATCCAAAATATAAAACGTATTTGTCAATGTTTTTCATCTACTAGCACACACTGACACAGGCATCAGAATCAAATATATTTGGAATGTATTTAAAGTGACAGTAACTACAAATGAAACCATATAAATCTAATATTAGTGAATTAATTAGTTTTCATATAAATTACATAAAATTCACTCTGAATTTGTCCTTGTCGCCACCATTACATTTAGTGAATGTCAATGAAAAGGTTTTGATACTTGTAGTTATTTATGGCTTATCTCTATCCTATTTTTCCTTTGAAAAATTAATATGTGATTTTTGAATGAGGAATACAGTCAATAGACAAAACAAAAATGCATTTGAAATTCATATATTGTTCCCACACTAGCAATCTGGAATAAAGGAAAACATGATCATTTGAAGCATACATAAGAATCTGTTGTATCAACTTTAAAAGAACCATGGAAAAGACAGAATTAGATATTGGCTGTTTAATGAATTAACTTTTCATAATACTTCTTTCAATAATTTTCTTAAAAAAAAAAACACACACAAATAATCTTCCAATAATGCCACTTTTTACCAGTAACAATGTCATTGTTAATAAAATAACAGATCTATTTTTATTTTTCAAGAAAAACAAAGATTTAAGGTTTAACTAAAATTAAATAACAAGTAGTAAAATGTTCTTTACAGCATGATTTCCCATAAATCCTCAATTTCCTTTAAAAATAAATAGAAGGTAATTTTTAAAATATAACTAAATAGGGAGCAATGGAATTCGGAAAATAACTTCAGTTTCTGGTAAACAGACTGTGTTGCATATAACAAAGATTAAATGGTTTTTATTTGAGAAAACAACATGACTTCATTGATATAAAATCAACAGAATTTGGCAAATAAAAGGGCAGAAGCATTGCACTAGATTTAGAACAAAATGGCTTTGTTTCCGAGTCTTTTAATTTCTGTTCAAAATTCTATACAGTCCATTTTATGTTTCTAACACACATAATACTAAATATAATTGAGAATAAAACTGAGCTCAAATTGAAAAACTCCCCATAGAAATGAATACTTCGAACAAGAATGTTTTAAATCCCTCTTTTCTGCACATAAAACATCTTCCAAAGCCAGAATGGGAAAACTATAATTTAAATAATAGTTATATTATTTTTAAGGTATAAATTCTAAAGATGCACGTTTGGACTTAAACCTCGATTTGAGGCTAAATACTTAACACATTGTTGTGTTAAGTCCCGTCAAGTTGGATCCGAATCCACAGTAAACCTATATAGGGTTTCTGAGGAGCAGCTGGTGGGTTTGAATCACTGACTTCGTGGTTCAAACTGACCTTGAAGTGCAGAGGATTAGCCCACAGTGCCACATCAGGACTAGGGTAAATTCACTGGTAATTTAGCGGTTAAGAGTGGGACTGCTAACTTCAAGCTCAGCAGTTCAAAGCTATCAGTCAATTCTTGGCAGAAAGATGAGGCTTTCTGCACTTGTAAAGATTTACAGCCTTGGAAACCCTATAGAGAGGGTCGCTATGAGTCAGAATCGACTTCAAGGCACACCACCACCACTCCTTCCCTCAAAATCCTCTTGTTTTCAGTTCTTAAAGACTAGCATTATCATTCAGTTAGTGGTCCAAGGTAAACACTAAAGTCATCCTCTCCCTTAAAACCTCATGGAAGCAAACACTATTTCTACTTCTCACACCTGCCTACCTTCACTCATATTCTGTCTTCTGTTTCAAGCATGTTCTTCTCTTTTTGCTTACTGAAATTGCTTCCTAAATGATCTCTGCCCAGTTCCATACCCTCTTCAATGGAGCATTTACAGTGACATAAATTTGATTATGTAATTTCTCTGCCTGTTCAAGCCTACTTTTAAGCTTGTTGTTGTTATGTGCC
>NW_006408758.1:2188389-2215830 GCF_000296735.1 Chrysochloris asiatica
GCTACCAGAGCTCCTTGTTTTTAAGCTGAACCTCTAGGTATTTTATCCAATGTAATGAAACTCTGGAGTCCTGGTGTGGCACTGTGGGCTAATGCGTCAGACTGCAAAGTCGTTTGAACTGCAAGGTCAGTGGTTCCAGCTCACCAGCTGCTCCTCGGAAACCCTACACAGAGTCGCTATGAATCGGAATCCACTCGACAGCACTTAACAACAACAACAACGAAACTCTAGCTATATCAACTCCGCTCATTCTTAATAATGCCCACAAAAATGGACTAATATTGCTGTCTTTGTAACAACTTTATACACTCACATTTTTAAGTCAAGATTCAATTAAAATGTGAATTTTCATGCCTAATTACTGAATTTCCTATTTCCTAAACATTTTACTTAAACGAACATTACAGTCACTGTCAACATGTTTTTGTTAGCTCCAGCCACTATATATATATACAGAGATGAAACCTTATTTATCTCTTAGGAACTCAGCATAATGCACATACTAGTTGCACGAAACTCAAAACAAATATGCTATAATGAGCTGAATAATAATTTATAAAAATTAAAATAGTGGGCCATTTTGATAAACAAAACTAGTTACCCTGGAATTCAAAATATTCCCTTAGTATGAACTATTCATAATTCTCATTTGTTTTTTTTTTAGTTTATTAACAGAATGTTATTAACATCATTTGAACTACATTCTTTATTTAAAATCTGTGCTAATAGAAAGAAAATGTATTCAACCAATATAATCATAATAGAATAAATATGATTCAAGTGAAGATAGTAGTATATGTGAACTGAAGAGTTTATTATTATCTTTCAATAGGCAAACTAAAAATTCGGATGAAACTGATGAAATGCAATCAACATTTACAATGGGAATTAAAAACTGAATCAAGTATGAGTTTCTTAATTATTATTATGTTGATTTCAACTCACAGTATACAATGCATTGCAGAGAACAACTGTTACACAATCTATTCAATACTGTGGCCCAGAAATAGAACATCTTCCCAGGTACCCCTGTGGTGGTGGTGGAGGTGGTGTACCCTGGAGTCAGTTCCTACTTACAACAATCCTGCATTGGATTTCTGAGGCTGTAAATCTTTACGGGAACAGAAAGCCTCATATTTTTCCCAAGGAATGGCTGGCAGTTTCCAACTGCCCTGGGTGGGTTTAGTAGTCCATTGAATTATAGTAAACAATACATCTTAATTGGAAAAGATATTATACAAGCAGCATTAAGGAAGGGTAGAATTCTGAAAGCCAGCTAATGAAGGGGTAAGTGGGCATTTCGTTGAGTTCAAAATCAATAACCGAGGACAAACAGAGGTTATTATGAAATGAAAAGTTGCCTAGCTTTATAAATCCAAACTTAGTATTTATAAAGGGAATCATGATTTAAAATTATATGTTGAGAAAAAATATATAGAATACAGTGACAAGCTTGACCTCTAAAACTGTTTTTGCAAAATTTCTCAGCACTAAGAATGATAGAGCATAAAGGAAATATCTGTAATATTTTTGAAATATTATTCAACAGCAAAAATAAAATAAATTTGTAGAGCTATTTGTCCATATTACAACAAAATGAATGGCAATGATATTTGAAAGAATTGTGTTCATATGAGAGAATTTATAGATAATTAAAAATTAATAAAATTGGTGAAGATGATAAAATCAGTATGATTAGTCTCCTGTTTATGGATAAAAACTGGAAGAGAGGTTGGAGACAAAGAGGATGTTGTGAGTCTGGGTAAATAAGAGGACAATGATGTCATTAACCAAAAGGAAATATGTGGTAAATATTGGCAGGAAGACAATAATTCATCTTAGACAAATTAAGCTGATGTGCCTAGAGTATTTCTATGCAGAGATACTCATCAGACATTTGGAGATATACAGATTGGAGGTCAGTATAATTAGAAGGATTATTACATTGTTAGTTGTCTTCAAGTTACCTCAAGGTCATAGCTACACTAATCACAACAGAATAAAACACTGCCTGGTTCTGCACCATTATCAAAACTCTTTCTGTGTTTGAGCTGATTGTGGCAGCCACTGTTTCAATGCACAACTTTGAGGATCTTCCTCTTTCTAATCCTCCACTTTAGCAAATATGATGTCCTTCTCCCTATGGATCATATGTTCAAAGAACAAGAAACAAAGTCTTGTTATTGTAACTTCTAAGGAGCAATATGACTGCACCTTTTCTAAGACCAATTTGTTTTCTTTTTTGGCAGTATTGTACTATCAATATTTTTAACCAACACATATAATCGAATGCATCCATTCTTTTCAGATGTTCTTTATTTATTTTCTAACTTTCACATACATATGAGGTGACTGAAGATATTATAAATTGGGTCAGGAGCACATTAATACTTAAAGTGACATCTTTGCTCTTGAACACTATAAAAATGCCTTTTGCAGAAGATACGTCTAATGCAATATATTGATTTCTTCACTGCCGCTTCCATGAGTATTCATTGTAGATTCAAATAAAATGAAAATTCTTGACAACTTCAATCCATTTTCTATTTATCATAAAGGTGATTTTTATCCAGTTGTCAGAGATTTTGTTTTCTTTACATTAACTCAAAATCCATACTGAAAGCTGTATTTTTTGATCTTCATCAGCAAGTGCCTCAAGTTCTCATCACTTGCAGCAAGCATGATTGTGTCATCTGCATACTGTAAGTTTTTAATGAGCCTTCCTCCAATCTTGATGGTGTGCTCTTCTTCATACAGTCCAGCTTCAAAGATTATTCACTGAGTATTGTGAAAGGATACAACCCTGGAACACACACTTCCTGATTGTAAACTACATGTCATTGTTGTTGTTTAGTGCTGTACAGTCAGTTCCAATTCATAGTGACCCTGTGTATGGTTTCCAAGGATCAGCTTGTGAGTTTGAACTGTTTGTTGCCTTTTGGTTTAAACTGACATTGTGGGCACGCGCTTATCCTACAGCACCACACCAGAACTCCATTTAAACCACACAGTATCCCCTTATTTTGTTCAAATCACTTCCAACAGGTCTATAAAAGGTACTGGCAGAGCAAAATTAAATGTTCTGTAATTCCCATTCTTTGTAAAGTCATCCACAGTTTGTTATGATCTACACAGTCAAATGGCTATATGTAGTCAATAAAACGTAAGTAAACATCTTCCGGGCATTCTTTACTTTTAGGCAAAATCCATGTCTCCTTATAAATACAGCATGGATTTTTGGCAGTTCTCTGTAGATGTCCTTCTAGGAAAATTTTAAAATTATTTTCAGCAAAATTTTATTTGCGTGTAGTAATAATTTTATTGTTGATAATTTCTGCAATCTTTAGGGTCTCTCTTGTTTGTAATGAACACACATATGGATCTCTTCTAGGCAACTGACCAGATAGCTGTCTTCCAAATTTCTTGGCATAGACTAGTGAATGATTTCGGTGCTACTTCCATTTTTTAAATATATCAATTACTATTCCATCAATCCTTGGAACCTTATTATTTATGCCTGCAATGCAGCTTTGACTTCTTTTTCAATGCTATCAATTCTTCATCATATGCTACCTATTGAAATGGTTAGACCAAAGCTTTTTAGTACAGTGTTTCTGTGTATTTCTTCCATTTTCTTTTGATCCTTTCTGCATCTTTAATTTTTTTTCCAATGGAATCCTCCAACAGTGCGAACCAAGGCTTGGACTATTTTGCAATGACTAAGTCATCTTGCTTGCTGAAAGTGAAGAGGACTTGAAACATTTACTTATGAAGATCAAAGAGCACAGCCTTCGATATGGATTACATCTCAAAGTCAAGAAAACAAAAATCCTCACCACAATAAACAACATTCTTATCAATGGAGAAAAGATTGAAGTTGTCAAGAACTTCATTCTTCTTGGATCAACTATCAATACTCGTGGAAGCAGCAGTCAAGAGATCAGACGACATATTGCATTGGGCAAATCTGTTGCACAGGAACTTTTTAAAGTATTGAAGAGCAGAGATGTCAGCTTGAGGACTAAGTTGCACCTGACCCAAGCCATGGTGTTTTCAGTAGCCTCATATGGATGCGAAAGCTGGACAGTGAATAAGGAAGATCGTAGAAGAATTGATGCCTTTGAGTTGTGGTGTTGGAGGAGAATACTGAAAGTGCCATGGACTGCCAAAAGAACCAGTAGGTCTATTTTGGAAGAAGTGCAGCCAGAGTGCTCCTTGGAGGCCAAGATGGCTAAGCTTCGTCTCTCATACTTTGGACATATTGTCCGGAGGAAACAGTCGCTGGAGAATGATGTCATGCTGGGTAAGGTGGAGGGTCAGAGAAAAAGAGGAAGACCCCTAACGAGATGGATTGACCAGGTGGCATCATTGATGGACTCAAGTGTGGCAGCGGTAGTGTGGTTAGCCCAGGATCAGACATTGTTTCGTTCTGCTGTGCATGGCGTCACTATGAGTCGGTTCTGACTCGATGGCACCTGACAACAACAACAAGTCATTGATCTGGTAAAGTTCTATCATGGGATCTTTAGTGTAATTTCTAACACTAAGGCCATATTTTCAAACTACTGTTCCTCCCTTTTATTTCCAACTTTCACATCTCAATCATCATTAATTGCAATGTATCTTTAAGGTATGTTTGATTAACTTCAGACTGAAGAAGATGTAGTTGTTGTTGTTGTTAAATGCAATTGAGTCAATTCTGACTCAGAGCAATGCAGTATAGATTTCTGATGTGTGGCTGGTGGGTTTGAACCACTGACATTGTGGCAAGCAGTCCAGTGTTTATCCTATAACACCACACCAGAAGTTCAAAGAAGTGGATAGAATTTTTCAATGTTTTTGTTGGTTTTTAGAAAAGTTTGAATAACAGTTGTATCTACTGATCTTCCCTGTAGGTATATAGATATTAACCCATCACAGATAGCATTGGACTTCAAGGTAAATCTTGAAATGTGATCTTTGACAATGAATGTGACACCATTCCTCTTGAATCTGTCATTCCTGGTATATTAAATCATACAACTGGCTAATATCTGTCTATTTCAAATCACGAATGCCTTGGATATTGGTCTTTATGTGTTCCATGTTGTTTCTGACAACTTCTAATTTTCCTAGATTCAAATATTGTACATTCCACATTCTGATTATTAATGGATGTTTTAGCTGTTACCTCTCATTCTGAATGCTGTGTTCCATCTATGTCATTAAGATGGACTCTCCTTTAAGGTGGTAGCTCTTCCTCCGTCAAATTTTGAGTGTCTTCCAAACTAGGGTCTTGTCTACTGTCGATCAGATAATGTTTCATTGCTATTCGTAGTCCCTCAGAAATGTTCTTTTTTCTTTATCTGTTTATAATCTAGAAGTTCATCTGAAACCTGTCCACCACGGGTGACCTTGTTGGTATTTGAAATACAAGTGGCATAGCTTTCAGCAGCACCCAAGTCACCACAGTAGAACAAACTGACAGAGAACATTAATTCAAGTATTACCTACACAGAGATAAAAATATATATAGCAAGAATGAATCAGTGTATCAATAAAGAAAAAGTAAGAAAAGAAGAGGAATAGTGCAAAAAAATAAAGATTATTTATTCAATCGTTAATATATGAATTTAGCTAATGGCTCTATACCACATGATCCACATGTACTGGATACACACATGGGAAAAATAACCTCTCTAAGTATAAAACTGTTCTGAAGATCAAATAACATAATATTTAAATTCAACACATGATTTCTTACAAATTAAAAACACAAATATCAATTATATTGTTATTAATGTAATTATCATCATCATCACCTTTACTACAATTAAGAAAAGCAAAAGAGAAAAGACAAGGCATTATGAAAGTCAGGATAATGCAATACAAAGAAATCATGATAGGAGAATTAAGTAGAAGATCATATAACATCAACATACCATGACATTGTTGTTGTTAAGTGCCATTAGCCAATTCCCAATCATTGTGACCCTATATAGGGTTTTTGAGGCTTTAAATCTTTGTGGGGACAGAAAACCTCATCATCTCCCCTAGAGTGGCTGGTGGGCTCAAACAGCTGAACTTGTGGTTCACAGTCCAGTGCTTAGCCTATGGAGTTACTGTGCTCCCCACATCTTATGATAGTGGTGGTGTTAAGTGCCGTCAAGTCAGTTCTGACTCATAGCAGTTCTGACTGTATAGAGTTTCCAAGGATCAGCTGGTGGGTTTGAATTGCCGACCTTGTGGATAGCAGTCTAATACTTATCTTGCAGTACCTCACCAGGACTCCAAATATTACAATATACCATGTATATTTTGATCTTCAACTTTATGAAAAATAGCACTCCACCCATCTTCAATTTTTTACACTCTTATAAATCAACCTCTAGTGTAGTGGTTACGAATCGGGCTTCTATTCTCACAGTTGGCAGTTCGAAACTACCAGCTGTTCTTCAGGAGAAAGATGAGGCTTTCTGCTCCCATAAAGATTTAAAGACTCAGAAACCCTGTACAGGGTTGCTATGAGTCAGAACTGACTCCACGGCACATAACAACAACAAGAAGCATGCTCTCTTTAGAAAATGTACTCACAAAGTACAAGGAATCCAATGACATGGTTAACAAGTCTGAGAAATCCCTTGTGGCAACAGATGGTGTTTTATAAATAGGTTTTGAGTCACCTGTTACATGACTTCAGCAGCCCAATCACTAAGTGCTTTTTCTAAACATTGTTGGATTTATAACTGAATTATGAAGCAAAACTAGGAAAAGTGAAAGAAGCATTAATTATATATTAAAAGAAACAGGAAAGATATCAAAATGACATTTATTGATAAATCATTTTAGTGCATGTGATTTCTGCATACACAGTAAATAATACCTGTGTATATATCTGTGTATTTGCACATATAAAAGAGGGGGGGGGGAGGAAACAAAGGGGGTAAAGTGATGTAGGTGTGGTGCTGTAGGATTAGCTCTAGACTGCAATGTTGGTTTTAACTGCAAGGTGAGCAGTTCAAACTCACTAACCGCTCCTTGGATACCATGCATAATGTGACTATGAGTTGGAATAGATTTGATGACACTTATGGTGCTGTCCTGTCGAGTCAGTTCTAAGACTTCTGGCAATCCTGGATGTCCAAGGCTATAAATCTTTACAGAAACAGAAAGCCTTATCTTTTTACCACGGACTGCTGGAACATTTGAACTAATGACCTTTGGTTTAGTAGTCCAGTGTTTATCCTACAGCACCACAATGCTCCACAATTTAATGGATTACTATAATTTAATAATGTTTTTTAAAGTTGCCCCAATTTTGCTCTATATTATCACTTGTTTGGTTCAATATCTTTCTCCTGAGTTTCTTTATTCTAGTAAATGAGAATAACATATAATTTGTTGGTGCCTGTATATGTTCTTGTGATAATATTCATTCATTCAACAAGGTATATCAACTCACAGATACATCCTTGATGGTAGAAACATAGTGGTAAAAATATACAAGTCTTCTATGAGCCAATAAAAAGATATCTAATAATAAACAAGTTCATTTTTCATAGTAGTTAATGTCACAAAGGAAATGAAATGGGTTAATGTGACAAAGAATGATAACAGTGATTATAATATATACAGAAAAGTTTTATATTTTTTATACATTTTAGCATGAAAATTCTTAAAAGAGGCATTACAATATTTATACCTTCTTTCTACTTTGTCATATTCATATTCATCACTGCAGTGAAAGCACATTTGCCTCATTGTTCCATATAAAAGCTTACAGAAAGCAATGGCGTCACTAGGGGTGATGTCATCTACTGTGGTAATTCATGGTACCAACCCTCACCCCACCCCCATTATGAGCCTCCTTACGTAACAGACCATACAGAATCCTTAGCAATGTTCATTATCAAGTTTAAGCATTGAATAATATGTAATAATACAGTTGTAAACTACCTAAATATATTATTTCTTATATGAATGTTGTTGTTATTAAGTGCTGTTGCATCAGTTCTGACCCATAGCGACACTGTATAGGGTTTCTGAGGAGCAGCTGGTAAACTTGAACTGCCAACCCTGTGGTTCAAATCAACTTTGCAGCCCATCATATTAACCCACAGAGCCACAGCAGGACTCGACCGTGTACAGTGTTTCACAGGTGCAGATGGTGAGTTGATCTTTCAGTTAACAGTCCAGTACTTATCTTACAGAAGAGCTACACCAGGCCTCCAGATTCTATAAAGGCTAACTACAAAACTGCTGTGTTAACTTTCTTCAATCACAGTATTATTAGTCACATTATTAGTATCTGAGCAGAAGATTCTTTTACATTTTTCTCCTTTTCCTTTAATTACTACTTCATTCTCAAGAAAGTTATTGATATAGATTCAGAAATAATAATTACTACACTAATACAGCTAAAACACTAGAAAAATTAACAAAATCAGTGACTATAAACAAAACCAATAGTTGGTGCTTGTAGTGCTTGCAGCCCAAACCAAGTAATTTTAAGCATCATTGTAATTAGGTAATATGGCAGCACTAACTAGAGTGCATTTAAAGGTTTAAAAAGTAAATGAACATAAAATTTTTCCCTTTTAAGTATATGGATGGAGTCCTGGAGTGGTGCTGTAAGATAATGCTGTGGGCCTGAAGGTTGCTTTGAACCATAAGGTAGGCTTTGCAAACTCACTAGACTCCTTGGAAACTCTATACAGGGTCACTATGAATTGGAATTCAGAGACACACTTAACAAGAAGTATGTTGGTACATATAAGCTGGGCATTCAGAAAGTCTTTTTGTTTTGTTTTTATAAATAACAACAGGGATATTTTTATTTTAAAAATGCAATTTTTGCTGAAATACTCCCCCCAGATTATAAACAGTTATTTTGGTGTTACCTGGTATGATCTGTAACCCTGATATGCCTTAGAGATAAAGACTATGTCAGGAAAACACTGAAAATCTGGCCTCACCTAGGCAGGAAGACTATGAGTAACACAATATTGAAAGCAAAACACCCCAAGAAACACAAAGTAGGTTGCAAGGAGTCTTGGTGTGGCACTGTGGGTTAATACAATGGACTGCAAGGTCGGTTTGAACCACAAGGTTGGTGGTTGGTGGTTCAGGCTCACCAGAAGCTCCTTGGAAACTCTATACAGGGTCACTAAGAGTCAGAATCAACTAGACGGCATGCAACAACAACAATAAGAAGGAGTTTTTCACATTGCAAAGGAAAACAAATTACATAGGTCTGAAGCCATAATAACAAAAACCTGTTATAATATTAATAATAGTTTGGGTTCCAATTTTCAAATGTGTATGACATTATCTGGAGTAAAGAGTCATTAATGTGACTAATCTGTAACTTGATCTGAATTTTAGGGTACATTTTAGGTAGGGAGGAAGAAGGACAAACAGCAGAAAAAGGATTACACACTAAGAACCAAGCTTGTCATACGTGGGACCAATCCAGGTGGGACCAATCTAGCTTGAAGGGAACACTGTGCAAATTTGTATCTATACACATCAAGTAGATAGAAGTGATTCAGTATTTCTGAGGTGAATTTTATGATGAAAACTAGCTAGCAAGATTCAGGTATACTGCAAACTCAAACAACCGTGACAGTAGGAAAGAACACATCTCACACACACAAAAAGAGACAAAGCACTGTGACTGATGAAATGAACAGTATAAGGGCAGAAAAAAGAGTTGTCACATTTATTAATTTTTTCAGGCAAACACTCAAAATGCCTACCTCACCACTAGTCATATTATGGTATATTAAAGCCTACTGGTAAATAGACTTATTGAAAAATGCAATCGATAATTTTTAGGGTATCTTCAAGTTTTCAGCAGACATCTTGAGATTTTAAAAAACATTCATTAGGTCATGTATGTCTTATATGGAAATACAGTCACCTTTTCAAATCTCTATATAAAACTGAATTATTAAATACATCACATTTTTAATTTTGTAGCAATGGTATACTGGCCATTTGTATAAGAAATTTCCTCTTAGTCTATGTACATGTTGTCTATGCTAAGGCATTCAGGTTCGTGGATCATAGCAAACTATGGAAGACTGAGAACTCCAAAGCATTTAATTGTGCTCATGTGGAACATGTACATAAACCAAGAGGAAATTTCTTATACAAATGGACAGTATATCATTGCTACAAAATTTAAAATGTGATGTATTTTAGAATTCAGTTTTATGTTCCTATCCCTTCACTTCATATCAACTGGACACTTCACTCTCAGCTCTAGCCCTCCATAACCATGTCATTGTCCATGGGCTCAGGAGATCCCAGGTCTCACCATACTTTAGGCCAACCAGCTGGCATATCTCTTCTTGCATCTCTGCTTTACTAATCTGTCCTTTATATTTTTGCAAAAGATTAACTTAGTGCACACCATAGCTCAGAAAACATATTCCCAAATGGAACTATAACCTCAGTCATAGAGGTTAGGATATATAACATATAATTTTGGAAATCATAATTCAATCAATGACAATTAAGCGCTCTTTGGTAATAGACTTGTCTACTCAGATGTGTATCTGCAATTATTGAGTGATACTCAATAATTATTACTGGACTGGGTAAAAGTTCACTCTACCTAAGAATCTCTCTACTGACCATGATTTTTGAAGGGGAGATGCTAACCAGCTTACATGGTTGGTTATGTGCCATGGAGTCGGTTCCAACTCATAATGACCCAGTACAGGGTTTCCAAGGCTGTAAATCTTTATGGGAGCAGAAAGCCTCATCTTTCTTCCTAGGAAGAGCTGGTAGTTTAGTACTGCTGAACTTGAGGTTTGCAACCCGATTGGTAACCACTATGCTACCATAGCTACTTCCGTCGTCGTCGAGTGTCGAGTCGGTTCTGACCCATAGCGACCCTGTACAGGGTTTCCGAGGATGTAAATCTTTACGGGAGTAAAAGCCTCATCTTTCTCCCGCAGAGCGGCTGGTAGTTTCGAACCGCTGACCTTAAAGTTCGCAGCCCGATTCGTAACCACTATGCTACCAGAGCTCCTTAGTTACCCACAAATAATTAAATTGTAATTATAATAAAAATATACATTTTAAAACCAAAGATAAGCCAATATACCATTATTTCTTTTAAAGTAAAGAAACAATTCATAAAACTAATAAGACCATTGGTGCTGCATGCATGATTCATTAACTAGTATGGAAAACTTATACATGAACCGCTCACATTTTGAATCATAAACTTTATTCAGTACCCACCATCCTTTCCTCTTGATTACATATAAAATTAAAATAATTCTCTTTGTCATAATTATACTAATGATGTTATTCAGAGCACACCAAAACTGAAAGCATTTGCATTCTAATTTGCAGAATAAATCCAGAATTTATTAAAAAGTCTTATGAAAGTTTCAAATTTATGCATATTTTATATAAAGAATTGCTGATAACTTTTTAATATATATTAAAATATGCCAGATAATAGAAAATTAAGAGTTTGATTATTTTGCTTTTAATTTTAATAAACATAGAGGATATAAAACCTTACTTAAGCAAGCAGCAATATCCCGAAAAGTACAGAGAAACAAAAATGATCAAAATACTTTTATGTAGTTGTAGTTGTTGTCAGATATCATCGAGTCAGTTTTGACACATCGTGACCTTATGGTAAAGAGAACGAAACACTACAGGGTCCTGTGCAGTCCTCACAATTGTTATCCTGAGTTCATTACTGCTGCCGCAGTGCCAATCAATCATGTCTGGGGTCTTCCTCATTTTCACTGACCCACAGCTTTCCCTCACATGATACTCTTCTCCAGGGGACAGGCCCTACTGATAGTATGTCAGAAGAAGTCACATGATTTTGGCTTCTAAGGAGCATTCTAGCTGTACTTCTTCCAACACAGATATGTTTGTTCTTCTAGCAATCTATGGTACTTTAAATATTCTCCTCCAACACCATAACTCAAATGCATCAATTCTTCTACTGTCTTCCTTATTCACTGTAAAACTTTCCCATGCATATGAAGCTACCGAAAATGCCATGGCTTGGGTTAGGTACATATTAGTTTTCACACTGATCTTTGCTCTTCAATACTTTCAAAAGGTCTTGGGCAGCAGATTGTCTAGTGCAATCATTTGATTTCATGATTGCTGTTTCCATGACTGTTGATAATGGTTCTAAGCAAAATGAAGTCTATGACAACTTCAACTTATTATCCATATACATAATTTATTGGTCCAGAGGTAAGAATTTATTGGTCCAGAGGTGAGAATTTTTGTTTTCTATACTTTGAGGTTCAACTCATATTGAAGACTCTGGTCTTGGATCTTCATCAGTAAGTATTTTAAGTCCTCTTCGCTTTCAACAAGGAAGGCTGTGTTGGGTGCATATCACAGGTTGTTAATGAGACTTACTCCAATCCTGATGCAAGGTTCTCTTCATATAATCCAGCTTCTCAGATGATTTGCTCAGCAAACATATTAAATAACGATGGTGAAAAGATACAGTCTTGACACACATCTTTCCTAATTTTAAATCATTCAAGGTCCCGTTGCTCTATATGAACAACTGCCTCTTAGTCTAAGAACAAGTTACTTGTTGTCTACGAACAGGTTACTCATGAGCCCAACTAAGTGTTCCGGAATACTCATTCTCAGCAGTGTTGTACATAACTTGTCATAACCTACACAGCCTAAAGCCTTTGGATATTCAATAAAGCATAGGTAAACATCTTCCTAGTATTCTGATACCAGCAATAATACCTTTTGTTCCATGTCCTTATCTGAATCCAGATTGAGCATATGGCAGCTCCATGTCTGTGTACTCTTGCAGCTATTGTTTAATTATCATTAGCAATATTTCACTTGCATGCAATATTAATGATACTGTCCAATGATTTCCACATTCTGTTGGGTTACCTCTTTTGGATGGGCACAGATATGGATCTTTTCTTGTAAGTTCCTCAGCTAGCTCTCTTTCAAATTCTTAGCATAGATGAGTGAGTGCCTCCAGTGCTACATAAGTTTATAGAAAGGCTTCAATTTGTATTCTATAAATTCCTGAAGCCTTATTCTTTGTCGATGACCTCAGTTCACCTTGGACTTCTTCCTTCAGTACCATTGGCACTTCATCATATACTACCTCTTGAAATGATTGAATAACCATTTCTCCTTGGTACGGTGACTCTGGGTATTACATCTTCTCTTGATAATTTATACATTATTCAATATTTTGATGATAGAATCATTCAATATTGGAAGTTGAGGCTAGAATTTTTTTTTTTAAGTTCCTTCAGTTTTAAAATGCTGAGCATCTTCTTCCCTTTTGGTGTCATAAATAATTAATTTGTAAATATGATCAAAATTTCAGGTCTTTGCACATTTCATTATAAGAGTTGATTTGGTCTTCTCAAGCTCCCTTTGAAATTTTATATTCAGCTGTTTTACTTCTTCATTTCTTCCAATTGCTTCAGCATCTCTATGCTGGAAAGCAAGTTTCAGTGCCTCTTCTGATATCCATTTTGTTCTTTTCCTTCTTTCTTTTCTACTTAATGACCTATTGCTTTCTTCTTCTTGATGTCATCCCACAACTTCTCTGGTCTTCAGTCATTAGTACCTAAAAGCATTAAATCTGTTCTTGAGATGATCTCTAAATTCAGGTAGCGTATGTTCAAGATCATAGTTTGTCTGTCAGGGACTTGTTTTAATTTTCTTCTGCCTGATGTTGCATATGAGCAACATCGATTCATAGTCTGTCCCTGATCTTATTTTTACTGAAGATATGATGCTTTTCTATAATCTCTTCCCACAGATGTACTCAATTTGATTTTTGGGCATGCCATGTTGTAAGATCTAGTTTATGGTTTTTTTTGTTTTTTTTTTAATGATGTTTAAAAAATATATTTGCAATAAATATGTCATTGGTCTTGAAAATTTTGTCATGGGATCTCCAGCATCATTTTTATAACCAAGGCCATATTTTTCAGCAACTTACCTTCATCTTTATTTCTAACCTTCACATTCCAATCTCCAGTAGTAATCAATATGTTTTGATTGCATGCTTCTTCAATTTCAACATCACTAGCATTAGTAGTTGGTCCATAAGTCTGAATGTCAGTGGTATTAACTGGTCTTCCTTGTAGGCATGTGGATATTATCCTATCACAGACAGCATTATACTTTAAGATAGAAGTTGAAATGTTCTTTTTGATGATTAATCAAAACAACAGTCCTCTTCAATTTGCCATTCCCAGGATAGGAAAGCAAATTATTTTCAGACTCAAAATGGCTAATATTAGTCCATTTCAGCTCACTAATGCCTAGGATACTGATCTCTATACATTCCATTTCATTTTTGACAACTTTCAATTTTCCTAGATTCAGACTTCAAACATTTCTTGTTCTAATTATTAACTGATGTTTACAGCTGTTTCTCTTCATTTTGAATTGTGTCCCATCAGCAAATGAAGGTCCTTAAAGCTTTACTCCATTAGTATTGGCAAGTTCAACTCTTAATTTGAGGAGGCAGCTCTTTCCCTATTTTATTTTCAGTGCCTACCAATCTGATCACCACATCTTCCAGCAGTATATCTAACAATATTCTGATGCATTTTATCATGTTTCAATATTCAATATTCTGGTGATATCTGGCAGTGTTTCACTGCTAACATAAGGTTTACACTGGATTAACATTCAGCAACATTATACAACAACTGGCTGTCTAGTTTGTTGTATAATATATAAAATATATGTAAAATGTTCATATACTGTCTCATTTTAACTCACCCATTAAAACAATGCTGTTGTTGCTAAGTGTCATAGAGCTGGTTCCAACCCATAACAACCCTGTATAGGGTTTCCGAGGAGTATCTGGTAAGCTTGAACCACTGACCTTGCAGTTCAAACGGCTTATGCAGTTTGGCGCATTAACCTATAGCGCCGTACCAGAACTCCATTAAAACACTAGGTCATAATTATTATTTGTCTCTTAAATAGAGCCACAATTCTCTCCCTTAACTTATTTGCCATCAACATTCCAATACCCAAAACAGTATATATTTAGCTATATGTATAAATGATCCTAAAATGTAAATTTGTAAGAGGAGTCTTCAAAAAGTTCATGGAAATTTTACATTATGAAAAAAACTATGCACGGATTTCAAAAATTTTGGCACCAAAATAAACATGTACTATTTTGGAAGAAGAACAGCCAGAATGCTCCTTAGGAACTAGAATGGCAAAAATTATTATAATATACTTAGGACAAGTTTTCAAGATGGACCAGTCCTCAGGAAAGGACATCCTACTTGGTAAAGTAGAGGGTCTGAATAAAAGAGGAAGAATCTTAACAAGATGAATTGACAGAATGTTTCAAAGAATAGTCTCAGGTATCTGATTATGAGGCTGATCCAGGATCAGGCAGTGTTTTTCCTGATGTGCATAAGGTTGACTCCAAGGCACCTTAAGAACAGTAACAACAATGCACTATAACAAGTTAGAACAGGCTGTATGTTGAGCACTAAGGCCAGCTTGAAAACATTCCTTATCAGAGATACATGAATTTTGCTAAAACCAAAGCAAGAACAAACAACAAATACATGGCGAATCTTGGATGAAAAATGGTGAATTTATTGATCTTTCATGAAAATTTTATGGGTCAATGTCCCAAAGAAATCAGCACTTTGCAAAAGGATAACATTTTAAAAGAATAGACAAGATGTGTTGAAGCTAAGCAAACGAGCAACAGTAGACCATTCATTCAATTTGCAAAGGAAAAGATAATCTTGTTTCTTAATCTCTTGACAGAAATTAAGAGCAGAAAAATATCACCAACACCATAAACATCTGATTTAGTTAAACTTTTACAATTCACACTAAAAAAAATTAAATTGAATAACTTGCCCACTCAGTAGTTCCAAAACTGTTACATACAGATCAGCTGCAGACAAGAACAGTTTTCAATGGGAATTTAAACCAAGTGGGATCAAGATCCAAACTATGGCAAAGGTCATGACAACAGATTTTGGGAAGCTCAAGGCATTCTGTTTCTTGACTCTGTGAAGGGCAGAAGAGTTATAATATCTGCCTATTATGACAGTGTTTTGAGAAATTTAGTAAAAGTTTTAGCATAAAAAAACAACAGAGAAAGTTTCACCAGAGATACCTTTTCTAGCATAGCAATGCTCCTTCTAGTTCTTGATATTTGGGTACATATACATCCATAAGAAATGTATTAATTTGGAAATTTTCACATATATTATATGAATCTACAATTGTCTATGTTGTTGGTGTTGTTAAGTGCCCTCTAGTCAGTTCCGACTCATAGCGACCGTATATAGGGTTTCCAAGGAGCAGCTGATTAGTTTGAACTGCCTTGGGTTCAAGTGCTTATCCTGCAGCACCACACAATTGTCTATAGGAAATTGAAATATGAGTAGAGGATTAGAAAGGCACCTTACTGTTTACTGTCTATATTTGCCTTTTGTTAGTCTTATTTTTCTTTTTATTTAATAAACATGAACTCCTTACATATTATAGATACTGTTGCCTTTAAACTGATTTCAATGAATACAAAATCACTACCACTCTAATAATTTTAGGGACTATATTTCCCACACATATAACAACAAAACAGACAAACAAAACCAAAGTAATTCTGACTACATGACCTGAAGGTTGGTTGTTCAAATTCATTAGTTGCTCTTCAAGAGACAGATAAGGGTGTCTATTTCTGTAAAGATTTACAATTTCATAAGCCCTATAGAAGGTAGCTGTGAGTTGAAATCAAATAACTGTCTATGAACTATATGTGTTAACGATATAAAATCTAGGTGTCCACATTCAAAATTTAAATATTTTAACTGTACAAGAAAATATGCATTTTCACAAAATATTTCAATATAGAAAAAGCACAGTAAAATTGTTCTGACATTTTAAAAAAGTGGGCTACTTTGCTTTTATTTCAACATCACCTACAAGGAATAGAAATTATGAATCATGTGTTCTACAATTCACTATTTAAAAATTTCCTCTCACAGGATTTGAGTATTACCATTTCTAAATATGAGAGAACACACTGCATGGGAATCAGCTTTGTTTTATAGATGTAAATTAAAACATCTGAAAAGTCCATTTTATTTTAAAAATGAAAGTAATGATACATAAATCAATTTCGTGTATAATTTTTACTAGTTATATCAGTGAAACCAAGCTGTGAGCATGTTTTAATATCAGCTCTAATAAAAACTTCCAAATACATATATATGTATGTATATGTATGTATATGTATATATACATACATATATATGAAGAACTTTGGCTAATATAAAACAATTCAATGAATAAAAAAGCTAAAAATTCACTTAAATACAATATACAATGAACTCTGCATGATTCAAGATTATTAGATCTCAAATTTGTGAATAGTTTTAAAACAGCAGAATTCAGGAAAATCATTAAGATTGCATGAGAAAGTCCTTTGTGCATGATCAATATCTATTCTGATTGAAGAAATGAAGTTGGAATAAAAGCAGTATACCATTTTCTTTTATTACTATTTGTAATCTGATATTTCACAGTCAACTACTGTATATTTCAAGTTCATGTATATATATGGCATTTGCAACAACATTTGATGTAAATTATGAAGAATTCTGACAAATTTATTTTAGTATCAAACATCCAGAAAGATCCCACCAAGTATGTCATTAGAGTTCACCTAAAATAGTTGCTAGGTGTCATTGAGTGGGTACCAACTCATAGTGAACTTATTCACAACAGAACAAAATGCTCCTCAGCCCCGTGTCAACCTCACATTCTTTACTACACTAGAAGCCTTTGCTGCTGCCACTTTGCCAATTCATCTCAATGAGGGTCTTCCTCTTTTTTACTGATTATCCACTTTAAGAAGCACAATGTTCTTCTTCAGGAGATGGTCCCTCCTGATAATTTTTCCAAAGTATGAAAGAAGAAGTCTGCACATCCTGATTTCTAAGGAGGATTCAGGCTGAGCATTCAGCATACAGCATTCTTCCAACCAGATTTGATTGTTATTTGGGAAGTTCATGGCACTTTCAATATTCTCCTCCAACACCATAACTAAAACACATCACAATACTGCTATGATCTATTTTTATAAATTGTCCAACTTTCACATGCATATGGTATTAAAAACACCATGGCTTGGATCTGGCACACCTTAATCCTTACACAGACATCTTTGCTCTTCAACACATCAAAGAGGTCTTCTACAGTAGACTTATCTATTGCAATATGTCGCTTGATTTTTTTGACTGCTGCTTCCCTGAGTGTTGATGGCTGATCTGCGCAAAATGAAGTCTTCAATCTTTTCTCCATTTATATTGATGTTATTTATTGATCTAATGGCCAGAAATTTCATTTTCTTTACATTGAGTTGCAATCCATGTGGAAGGCTATGGTGTTTGATCTTCATCAGCAAGTATTTTAAGTCCTCTTCCTTTACAATAAGCAAAGTTGTATCATCTGCATATTGCAGATTGTTAAGGAGTCTTTGCCCTATCTTAATGCCATCTTCTTCTTCATATAATCCAGCTTTTCAAATTATTTTCTCAGCATACAAATTGAATAAGTATGGTTAAAGAATACAACCCTGACATACAACTTTCCTGATTTTAAACCATTCAGTGTTCCTTGTTCTGTTTGACAAACTGTACAAGTTCCTAATAATGACAAATGAGTGCTCCGGAATACTCATTCTTTACGATGTGGTCCATATCTTGTTATGATCCACACAATCGAAAGCCTTTGCATAGTCAATAAAGCACAGGTAAACATCTTTCTGGTATTTTCTGTTTTCAGTCAAGATCCATGTTACATCAGCAATGATATCCCTCATTCCGCATCCTCTTCTGAATCTGGACGGAACCTCTGGCAGCTCCCTGTCAATGTACCACTGCAGCAAATTTTAAATTTTCTTTAGTAAAATTCTACTCGCATACAATATCAATGATAATGTCCAAGGATTTCTGCATTCTGTTGGGTCACCTCTCTTTAGAATGTCCCAAACATGGATCTTTTCTCAATCGTAAGCCAAATACCTATCTTCCAGATTTCCTGGCATAGATGAGAGGTCCCCAGTGCTGCATCATTTTGTTGAAATATTTTTATTTGTATTCCATTATTTCCCTGTTCCTTGTTCTTTTTCAATACCTACAGTGCACCATGGACCTCTTTCTTCAGCATCATTGGCTAACAGTTGAAATTGTTGTACACCGACCACTTTGGTATAGTGACTCTGTGTATGCCTTCCATTTTTTTGTTTTTTTGTGTGTGTGTGATGTTGTAGAAGACTACAACTACAATTTAATAACACTGCTGCCCTCAAATTCGACTTCTTTCCTTCTGTTTCTAAATATGCAAATTTCTCTTCTCCTACTCACAGCTATAAAACAGGCCAGTTCTTCATTGACTCATGTGGGTGACTTATTCAAGCAGTTTCCTGTGATGCATCTGCAGTTTCTCACCATTCTGCCTTCTCCAAAACCTACGCATATTTGTGTCATCAGAAAATCTCACTAACCTTCCATCTTCTTTTTTTTTTTTTAAAGTTTTTATTTTGAATTGAGTGAAACTTTACAGGGCAGATCATCAGCTTTACATTCAACAAATCATATACTTTTTGTTTCACTACAATTATTATAATTCCCTCCATGTACCATCAGTTAACAGTATTTCTCTCTATTCATTTTAGCTTTTTTTTTTTTTTTTTAACACTCAGGCATATGTAATAATTTCAGTCACCAAAGGGTACATTCTGTAAGTCTGACTCCTGGCCATCAGCTCTCAGTCCCTCTCTTTCCATGAATTGAGAGTCCTCAGCTGCTCCCTCTCTCCATGTAGAAACGAGCGTAAATTGCTACAATTTGATGAACCTGACCTATACTCATAGATGTAGTAGTTTAAAATATCAATAGAGAGTGAAGGAGTCTTCACATCAAATATCAATGTTATCCCCTCTGCATACAAGGCAGATAGACACAGGTAACTTAGACACTGGCTACCTAAAATGAGGGGGCGATAAAGGCATGATGTGTCTGGTTTACAAGTTTTCAAGAGGGAGTATAGTTTAAGTGTGTGAAGGGGAAGATTAGAGCCGCCACTGAATAGTTGTCATCTTGTCTAGATGGGTTTGGTGAAAAGAGATGGAAATAAGATTCTTATGATTCAATAGTAAGTAACTGTTAGCATGACTAATTCCAACTGCCATAATTGTAAAGGTAGAAATTTTGTAAGAAAAACAGAGGAGTAGTCAATCTTACAGTCCAGACAGAGGACCCTAGGACCATCAAGGGAGAAGAGCACAAGCAGAATGCAGGACCCTATCCAGAGAAGCGGTGACTCCATCTTCTTTTGATGCTTTCTGAATCATTCAATATTTTGCTCATCGAATCATTCAATATTGCATGTCAAGTCTTGAATTTTTTCTTCAGTTCCTTCAGCTTGAGAAATGCTGAGCCTGTTCTTCCCTTTTGTTTTTCTAACTCCAGGTTTCTGCACATTTTGTTACAATATTTGACTTAGTCTTTTAAACCTGCCCTTTGAAATTTTATATTCAGCTCTTTAACCTCCTCAGTTCTTCCTTTTGCTTTAACATCTCTATGATGGAAAGCAAGTTTCAGAGTCTCTTTTGACATCCATCTTAGTCTTTTTCTTCTTTCTTGTCTTTCTAATGTCCTTTTGCTCTTTACCTGTATGATGTTCTTGATGTCACTCCACAACTCTTCGTCTTTGGTCATTGGTGTCTATTCATCAAATATGTTGTTGACATGATCCCTAAATCCAGGTGGGATATTTTCCAGGTCGTATTTTAGCGCTTTACATTTGTTTTCATTTTCTTCAGCTTCAGCCTGAACTTATATTTGAGATATCGGACGTCTGTCCGTCTTGGATTTTTTTTTTTTTTTTGACTGATGACATGGAACTTTCCCACTGTCTCTTTCTATAGATGTAGTCAATTGGATTTTTGTGTATTCACTGATGAAATATTCTTTTATGTTGTTTAAAAAAGGTATTTGCAATTAAGAATTAATTGGTATTGCACAATTCTATCATGTTATCTCCAATGTCATTTGTATTACCAAGGACCAATTTTCCAATTATTGATCCCTCCTCGTTGTTTCCAACTTTTGCATTGTAATCATCAATAACTATCAATGCATCTTGATTACATGTTTGATTAATTTCATACTGAAGAAACTGATAGAATTTTTCATATTTCACCCTCATTGTATTTAATGGTTGGTGCATAAATTTGGTTATTAGTTGTATTGACTGGTCTCCCTTATAGGCATATGAATTATTTTCCTATCGTAGAAAATGTTTTATCTCATGATACAACTTGAGATGTTTGTTTTGATGATGAATGAGACGCCATTCTTCTTCAATTTGTCATTCCCAGCATAGTAAATCATGTGGCTATAATATTCAAACCGGCCAATACCAGTTAACTTCAGCTCACTAATGCCTAGGACATCAGTGTTTAAGCATTCTATTTCATTTTTTACAACATCCAATTTTACTTGATTCAAACTTCATACATTCCTTGTTCTGACTATTAATGGATGTTTACAGTAACATAGTGGTTACAAATCGGGCTGCTAAACTCAAGGTCAGCAGTTCAAAACTACCAGCTGTTCCGCGGGAGAAAGAGGAAGCTTTTTGCTCCTGTAAAGATTTGCAGCCTTAGAAACCCTGTGCAGGATCACTATGAGTCGGAACTGACTCCATGGTACTTAACAACAACAACAACAACAACAGCCTTTTCACTTTATTTTGAGTTGTGCCCCATTAGCAAATGAAGTTGTCAAAAGCCTTACTCCAGTTGTGCCATCATAGGCAACTCTACTTTGAGGAGACAACTCTTTCCTAGTTGTATTTTCCATGCCTTCCAACCTGAGGGGGTAATTTTCTGGTATCATATCTAACAATTATTCTAGTGCTAATTCATCATGTTTCAATGTTCAGTACTCTAGTGCTATGTGACAGTGTTCCACTGCTATTCATAAGATTTTCAATGACTAAATATTGGGAAGTAGTCTGTCTCTCTTTCTTCCTAGTCTGTCTTAGTCTGGACGCTCATCTGAAACCTGTTCACCTTGGGTGATCTTGCTGGTATTTAAAATGCCAGTGGCATATCTTCCAGAATCACAGCATTACATAAGCCACCACAGTACAGCACACTGACAGACATGTAGCAGGATTAATTCATAGAAGGTTTACTAGACATCACGTTACTATGGCTATGGCAGTCCTGATATTCATGGTACCATTTAGCAGTGCAGTGAACTACCTTAGATACATTTTCTAGTTATTCTAGGGCCACAAAACTACTTTTTCTTGATGTGTTTGGTGGGAAATGCTGTTGATTACATTATTCAGTTTTGAGTGATTGTTAGTCGAGTTAACTGTGAAAACTTGGAACTCTGACATGTATAAAATCAGTCATCTCAGAAGCAGGAACAGAGATCTCACTGTCATCCAGGAAGAAGAGCCAGGACTAGAACTTGTCCTTGGGTTCCTGATATCACTGCATGTTGAAGCACCTTAACCCAGGAGACAGAGCAGTGGCACCAGAGTATCAGGGAAATGTCTGCAGTAGACACAGTCAGAGCATGATACAGAGAGGTGAACTTCTTAGCCTATGAAGCTAGTAAAGCTGAGTGCCTTTGAGAAAGACACTCATTTTTGGAGTAGGGTGTCTCTAGGCACTTAATTGGGGAGTTAGATTTACTGACTCATGGAGTTAGAGCTAAATGCCTTCTAACTTCGTTTTATAGTGGAATGCAGTGTCCTTTGGGCATTTATCAGCAGTCTTAAAAGAGTTTTGTAATATTGTCTGGGTAGAGAGGTCTTCCTGTGGGCACAGCTGAGGAAAGGCTGTCCTGAATGAAAGAAATGTTCCCTGGGCATTTCTGACCACGAACTGTAACTTGCTCACTTCTCAAATAAACTCCATAACAGTGCGTATGGTATCTGAGTTCTGTATGGTCACTGCAATAAATTATCAAAGTCAGCAGAGGAGTAAAGAGTGCTGTGAGAGGAATGGTTGGTGACATTTTTTTTGCACCCATTAATTCCAAAGACATATTTCAATACTTACAGTTAACTAGGCCCTGATCTATGCAATTGTAAAATAATGGTATTCAAAATAGATTTAATTCCTACCTTTAAATAGGTTAAATTCTTGTAAAGGAGTGTTGTCGAAGAAGCACTGAACTGCTAACCACAAGGTAGGCAATTCAAACCCACCATCTGCTCTGAGAAAGAAATTGTAGGCTTTATGCTCCCATAGAGATTTACAGTCTCAGAAACCCTAACACAAGATCACAATGAGTAACAATTAATTTGAAGACAGTAGGTTTTTTTGTTTGTTTGTTTGTTTGTTTTGGTAGTATTAAGTAGATATCAGGGATATAATCAAAAGAGGATTTTATATATATATATATATATATAAAGCTATTTGGAAGGCCTGGAGTGAGCAAGTCAGAAGTAGCTAGAATGATTCAAAAATCTTTGGAATGATGGAAATGTCACCAACTGATAGTAGGATGACTGGTAAACATAACTGTTTTGGGAATGGGAGAAAATTAAATAGATTTTGAAAATGTTAAATCCATGTTCAGAAGCCAAGTAGACAGCTGTTTATGAATCTGCGACTCAAAAGAAAAGACTGAGTTGAAGATATCAATGTAGGGGTTATGTGACTTAGAGAACGTAAGAGCATACATAGAAAGCCAAAAGAAGATGCCCAATAAAGTACCAAGAAATTACGTTTTGTTTTTTACCCAATTTTTCAGAGCAAAATATAGATCACTTTACATTAACCAAACAAAGTAAGTGATTCTTAAAATGGCAAAATAAAACACATTAAGTTCAGTTTATTATTATTATTATTGTTAGAAATAATAACACATTTTTATTGAAATTACTTGGTATTAGAACTTTTCTGAAAGCAAAAGCCATTATTAATTCAATCATAACAAAACTATGAACTATTAACATCACAATTTTACTAATTAGAAAATTGAAGCAGGGATAGATACATTTGTTGTTGATGTTAAGTGCCGTCATTTAGTAAACTACAATTTATTAAACCACAAGGTTGGCGGTTCAAACTCACCAGTTGCTCCTTAGGGTCACTATGAGTTGGAACCAACTCAATGGCACTTAACAACAATAACAATTTTATCTTTGGAGTCCTGGTGTTGCACTGTAGGATAAACAGTAGGCCATGAGGTCGGTTTGAACCTCAACGTTGGAGGTTCAAACTCACCAGCCACTGCTCAGAATCCCTATACAATATCATTATGAGTCAGTAATGACTCGATGACACTTAATAACAACAGCAAGAATTATCTTTGAAGAGTGTGGCAGCTCTGTCAGAAAATCTCTGGACCACTAACAACAAGGTTAGTGGTTCAAGGCCAATAATCACTCCACAAGAGAAAGATGAGGTTTTTTTGCTTCCATAAAGATTAACAGCCTTGGAAGAAGCCCTATACAAGGTCTCTGAGTTGAAATCTACTTGACAACACTTATAAAGAACAATATCATCTAATTTGAAAGTATTGCTATGATTAGTAAATTGTATTTAAGAGCTTATATTGGTTTTTAATATTATATAGGAATTTAATATTATTAGACAGGTATATTATGAGATATTATTTATCTCAATAATATGACTTAAAAGATCTTTCTTTTAATTCTAAAGAATTATTGAATATGAATCAGTCTCTCAGATTTTATTGCTTTAAACTTATTCCAAGCATTTCTGATACGGTAATGATACAACACAAATTTGCTGTATTACAATTTGTCTTGTTGATACAGAGTTCGCTCTCTGAGCAACAATTTTGAGAATCATTTGACTAAATTCTTTCAACCCCAAAATATTCAGAACATTTAAAGCTCAATGAAATTTATGAAAAGTGGTAGCAAACAAGTCTGGTAGCAAGCAAATCTTGTTACCTGAAATGAATTGAAGCACTCTTCAAAATAATAGTTGTCTCTATCTCAGTAGACCATCTTTTGTTCAGTACTCAGCCTGTAGAGAGACAACTAGAGCCCCCATCAAAGGAAGGGGCACCTGCTGGTCAACAAGAGCAGCCAATGGAAGAACAGCTGTTGCTGCCAGATGGCCCTCACATCTATTGGTCTTGTTTTATAGAGGGACTGTTTAAGTATCTCAAAGATCCTATTTCATGGTCAGCAAAATTTATCTCAGATTCCTCAGTAAGGCATACTGTTTCAATTAAAATGACAGAATCCATACAGAGATTGCATCCCACATGCACCCTGTTTCTTTAGTTACAAGTGACAAAGACAAGTAATTTAAAATTGAATTAAAGAGTTAGTTTATCTTATACTGGATATGGCACAAACTTCTGGGAAAAGGCCAGGACATATGGCAAAGGAATGGACATTAGTAGCAATCAATGACTATTTGAACATCAAAGACACTGCCTATAAATAAAACTACTGTTTAAGACTCAGTATATTTTTAATAGTCATCTTCAGGGTCTTCTGAGCTTGAGGCTTTAATAGTGTCACTATGGCTACTATACCTAATATCAAAATAATGGGCATAATATATTCTAATATCTGTCTATCAAATATGTAGCACACACACATATACAAATTTAATACTGCAAAATCAATTGGAGGTAAATTTTCTTATTTAAAACTAAATTATCTAAGATGCATTGAAAACAACATCATTAAAAGTGATAGGCAAAAATGGTACAACATTTTTCTTACACAGTTAAATCTTTTTGTATCTCTGTTTCATTGATTGTGGGTTTTAAGTACAGCAACGTTAAAATGTACATTTCACCATGAATAAAATATCTTGGCTAAATGAAGGATGAGAAAAAGGAATGAATTTTCATTTGAGTTCAATATTGTTAATGCAAGTTGCATGTATACAGACTTATTCTCCCTACTGAGGTTGTATTCTAAATTGAAATGTCATTGATATAGTTTTATAAATCAGAAGCGCTAGTTCATGTATATTTTATTCTCTATACCAATCCTTTTAAGACATAATTAAATGCAAACAAACAGAAAAGAACTAACTCAAATCAATGTGTCCTTCTGAATGGCATATACTTCATACCTGTGAAGGCATCTCATCAGCTAGACTATTGCACTCATGCTCGTAAATTTGACAAGGTTGGTTGATTCCCTTCCAGCTCCATTTACATTTAGAAATATGTACCCATATAACTTACTTTTCTATTAATTTATAAAGTACTTCAGTTGTGATGAAAGGCAAATTTATCTGTTTGTTTCCAAAACACAGGTTAATATTTCTGTTTTTTTGTTTTGTTTTTTGTGCCTCCTTTTTAATACAGAGTTTAAAAATATAACCTGAAATAAAGAACATGGTGTTTGTTTGTTTTTTAAAGAGAAAGCATTCAGTTAGGATACTCCAAAGCAGTCGATGGTATCATCTTTCACTACAGCCACTTAAGCCAATATATGGATAAAATGATTCATCACTTCAAGTCTACAAGCCATTATTTCTAATTAAAAACTACCCCATAAATACCTATTTTATTGCAAGGTCTATGCAGTAAATAAATTCAAGAGATCAGTAAAACATTCACCAAAGAAAATTATGTTAAAAATATCCTTCATTTCTAAATGTAGCTTCCTAATTAAAACGACTATTTCACATCCATATCTCTGAACTATAATTTTTAGTAACTAGAGAGTCTCTAAATAGCAAATATTGAATAAAGTTGCAATCCTAATTTCTTAAATTGACTACAAAACAGAAACCTTTGTTGTTGCAGTTATCATTTATTGGCCTTTTTGAAACACATACATACATACATTAGAATTTATAGGTGACTGTTACTGCAAAGAGAGACAAAGTATAAACTGAAAGTATAAACTCCATAATCATTTTCCTCAAATCCATACTATAGCAATGGTGGTGAAAGTTCATCAATTTACTTTAAAAATACCATATGCAACACTTGGTATATGTATATGTACACAGATTACAAGAGGAAAACTCCTAATGAGATGGATTGGCAGCGACACTCAAATATACCATCAACTATAAGAATCGCACAGGAACAGGAAGTGTTTCCTTCAGTTGTGCTAGGGTCTCTGCGTCAGATTGGATTCAATGGTACTTAATGACAACAAACACCCATTTATATGTTGTTAATTTTCACTGAGTCAGTTCCAAGTCAAAGCAATTTTATATAGGGTTTCCAAAGAGCGACTGATGTACTTGAACTACTGAGCTGGCAGTTATTCTGCAGCAGCATTTAAGGGTGTAAATCTTTGCAGGAGCAAAAAATGTCACCTTTCTCGACATCACAGTTAGAAGGCTTATACTGTCAACCTTGTGGTACACAGTCCAATGCTCATCCTACAGACTCATAGTGATATATATATGTGTGTGTGTGT
>NW_006408758.1:2216113-2216616 GCF_000296735.1 Chrysochloris asiatica
GGCCTGACACTGTTCCGTTCTATTGTGCATATGAGTCAGTACTGACTTGGTGGCATCTGACAACAACAACATATATAAATAATAATACATTAAAGCATACACACACACACACACACACATATATATATACATATATATATGTACAGTGGTGCCACAAGTGCCATGGGAAAAGGTGAGGTTTTTTGCTTCCCCAAAGATTTACAACCTCAAAAACCCTAGAGTTTCTATGAGTTAGAACTGACTAGATGGCACTTAGCAAAAACAATAAATATATACTTCTGCATATATATACACACATATACATATGACCACAATACTGCCACCAATGTGTCAACCCAACTTGTTGGAGTTCTTCCTCTTTTTCAATGTCCCTCCACTTAACCATGAATGATGTTCTTCTCTAGAGATTGGTAGCTCTTAACAACATGGCCCAAGTTTCCTAGATTCTAAGGATCTTTCTATCTGTACTTCTTCCTACACAGATTTGTTTGTTCTTCTTACAG
>NW_006408758.1:2216747-2217488 GCF_000296735.1 Chrysochloris asiatica
TATGCACAGCAGAACGAAACACTGCCTGATCCTGGGCCAACCGCACTACTGTTGCCATGCTTGAGTCCATTGATGCTGCCACTTGGCCAATCCATCTTATTGGGGGTCTTCATCTTTTTCTCTGACCCTCCACCTCACCAAACATGATATCCTACTCCAGTGACTGGTCCTTCCTGATAATAAGTATGAAGTATGAGAGATGAAGTTTGGTCATCTTGGCCTCCAGGGAGCACTCTGGTTGCACTTCTTCCAAAACAGATTTATTGGTTCTTTTGGCAGCCCATAGCACTTTCAATGTTCTCCTTCAACACCAGAATTCAAAAACATCAATTCTTCTATGGTCTTCCTTACTCACTGTCCAGCTTTCACATGCATTTGAGGTTGCTGAAAATACATTGGTTTAGGTCAGGCACTCTGAGTCCTCAAGCTGATGTATTTTCCTTCAACAGTTTTAAAAAGTTCGTGTGCAGCAGATTTGCCTAATGCAGTATGTCATTTGATTTCTTGACTGCTGCTTCTGTGAGTGTTAATAGTCGATCCAAGTATAATAAAGTCCTTGACTTAAAAAATTATGTACCTTTAAAACCTAGGGACCACCACTCATCTGTCAGAAATTTGGAAGACAACTATCTGGCTGACTGATTAGAAGAGATCAGTATTTGTGCCCATTCCAAAAAGAGGTGACTCAACGGAATGAGAAAATCATCAGACAATATCTTTGATGTTCCATGCAAGTAAAGT
>NW_006408758.1:2217588-2218941 GCF_000296735.1 Chrysochloris asiatica
TGGTAGCTCTTAACAACATGGCCCAAGTTTCCTAGATTCTAAGGATCTTTCTATCTGTACTTCTTCCTACACAGATTTGTTTGTTCTTCTTACAGTCCATGGTGCTTTCAATATTCTGGTCAAATGCCATAATTTGAATGCATTAATTCTTCTATGAACTTTCTTATTAATTGTCCAACTTTCACAAGAATGTGGTGGTTGTGTTGATAGTTGTGTACAGGCAAGAAGGCAATGGAGAGAAATATACAAAACCTTGAAAGAAAAAATGCTGCCAACCAAGAATTGTCTACCAAAAAAAGCTGTCAATCAGATATGATGGTGGAGTAAAAACATTCTAGGATAAACAGAAGCCAATGTCCTACCATACCTTTCAATATCTCCTGAAATTTAATCCTAATATACCTCTCTGGATCATAGGCTAATTATCTACATACGAAATTAAAGGTTCCCTTGAAAATAAAGAAAAGTCAAGGTTATTCCTCGAGTGCTGCAAAAACCTATTGTTCCTTCCCAATTTGTCACAATCTTAACACATTTCTCTGTTGCTTTCAGTACTCAAACAGTCAATGATTTTAAGTTTGATTCAGATGTGTAGTTGACTTTCAACTCTAAGTTAGAGGTCCTTGGAATCCTCAGCTCCTACTATAAGTGAATACTGTGTAATCTAGGTGGTGGTGGTGGTGGTGGTTTTGTGCCATGGAGTGGGCTCCCACTCATAGCTATCCTGCATAAGGTTTCCAGGACTGTAAATCTTTATGGGAGCAGAAAGCCTCATCTTTCTCCTATGGAAACACTGGTAGTATCAAACTGCTGACCTAGAGATTAGCAGCCTAATTCCAGAGTTCCTTATAATCTAGATAACCAACCTTAACAATTTTGATGGGTAACAAACAGGCAAACAATTCAGACAAGCTATATACTGGTAACTTTATCACAGATACTTATATCTATCTAGTTCTTTTCAGTTTTATAAAGTGTTAGCCATAATCCCTAGACACTAATGGTAAAACTCATATGTTAAAGACCCATATGATTTCTAAGCTCCACTTCGTCTTAATTCTAAGAAAGTAATAGTATACGTCATCTTTATATTTATCAAAATTTCACTATAAACTTATTTAATGTGCTTTATACTTTTTTTTGCTAAATCAAGACAACTCAATTTAATTTACATTATATATATATATACACACACACATACATATACACACACACACATATGTACTTTTGTTATTGTTAAGCACTCTGGAATCAATTCCAGTTCATAGCAATCCTGTACAGAGTTTCCAAGAACTGCCAACCTCATAGTTGCATTCCAGTGTTTATCTTACAATGCCATACCAGAACTCCATA
>NW_006408758.1:2219528-2224170 GCF_000296735.1 Chrysochloris asiatica
AGAGATAATCCTACAGTACCACAACTGGAATATACATAAGTAAATATACAAATTTTTGAAACTGTTCATGCAAAAATAAAATTAAATATGCCAAAAATATAAATGAAATGCGTGTTGATACATTTCTATTAACTAATACAACAGACTGATATCTAACCCATGAACAGGTGTTTATTAAACTTTATAGCACACAATAGTTGAATATTCTAAAATATCTTTATCAGCTTCAAATATTTGTATTTTGTGTATAGGAAACAGCTTGGACCAATTTATTTTTATCAGGTTTAAAAATATCTTAGAAACATTAGTACATTATATGTTGTTGTTGTTAAGTACCATGGAGTCCGTTCTGAATTATAGTGACCCTGCACAGGATTTCCCAGGCTGCAAATCTTTATGGGAGCAGAGAGCCACATCTTTCTCCTGTGGAACTGCTAATAGCTTCAAACTGCCAACTTTGAGGTTAGCAGCCTGATTCATAGTGAAAATAAAGTATTTTATAATATTTTCCTTTTGTCATATCTCTGTTCATGTATAAACATTGTATGTCTGTATATATTTTATTATATTTATACAAGCATAAGAGTGACATATCACAATCTTGGTTGAAAATATATTGGAAAAAAAAACAAATGTGCCAGTACTTATTTCTTATTTCAAAAAATCAAATGTTTTAAATATAATCTGTTGTTTAGTTATCTCTCTAGAGATACTAAAGTTAATGCTTGCATATAAAGGTTATACAGTTGTTTGAAGTCTGTGGCTCTAAAGTTTACTTTAAACAAAAGATTCCCAAGATTCCCACACCTCAATACACACATTAAAATTTCATGATTGCTCATTTTCAGTCTGAGAGGTGGATCATGAAAAGACATTAATTGCTGCTGTTGTTATTAGATACCATCAAGTCAATACCAACTCATAGTGACCCTATGCACAACAGAATGAAACACTGCCTGATCCTCACAATTGTTGCTATGCTTGGGTGCATTGTTGTTGCCACTGTGCCAATCCATTTCATTGGGGGTATACCTCTTTTTCAAGACCCTCCACTTTACCAAACATGATATCCTTCTCTAGGGAGCGGTCCCTCCTGATAATATGCCCAAGGTATGAGAGACCAAGTCTAGCCACCTGGCTCTCAAGGAGCATTCTGACTGTACTTCTTCCAACACAGATTGGTTTGCTCTTTTGGCAGTCCATGGTACTTTTAATATTCTCTTTCAACACCATAACACAAATGCATCAATTCTTCTACCGTCTTCCTTTTTCACTGTCCAATTTTTGCATGCATATAAGGTTGCTGAAGATACCATAGGTCAGGTCAGATGAACCTCAATCCTCAAAGTGACATATTTGACCTTCAGCACCTTAAAGAGCTCTTGTGCAGCAGATTTGCCTAATGCAATACATCATTTGATTTCTTGACTGCTCCTTCCATGAGTGTTTATGGTTGATCTGAGCCAAATGAAACCTATGACAACTTCAATTTTTTCTTCATTTATATGAATATTGTTTCTTAGTCTGGTGGTGAAGATTTTTGTTTTCTTTACACTGAGATTCAACCCATACCAAAGGCTGTGGTCTTTGATCTTCATCAGTATTTTAAATCTTCTTCTCTTTCAGCAAGCAAGGCTGTCTCATTTGCATATTGCAGGTTACTAATGAGTCTTCCTCCAATCCTGATGCCACATTTTTCTTCATATAATACAGCTTCTTGGATTATTTGCTCAACATACAGATTGAATACAAAGCAATAATTTAGTGCATGCCTCTGATCAGACAAATAAGGGATAGCTTTTCTAGTATAAACTTCATAAAAGTTTTGTTATACAAGTTAAAAGACAAGTTAAAAAAAGATACACAAGGTGGTTATACTTGATCAGGTTATTAAATAATAAATAGATGTTTTCCAGGACCAGATATGTCAACAGAAAGAATTAATGATGAATAAAGAATAATTAATATCGAATTTTAAATGCTGTAAATGGTATTTAGACACAAGCATGTGTGAGGTACTTGTCCTATTAGCAAGTTATATTATTCTTCTTGGAAGTACCATAAAGATGCTTTTGGATAACATAGACATGAATCATATCTGAAAAACTACACATCAGTAGATGGCTTTTTAAAAGAAAGTTCCTAATATTTAGTTACTTGATAGTAAAGATCACATTTATTTTTAAAAATTGACCTTAGCTAATTAGATTAATGAAATCATACTACAATGTTGAAATTTTTATTGTTATTGTTATTGATGTCTACTGCTGTCAATTCAGTTCCAACTTATAACAACCCTGCATAAGGTTTCCGAGGAGCTGCTGGTGGGTTTGAACTGCTAGCCTTGTAGTTAACAGTCCGCTGTTTATCCCTACAGTACAATACCAGGACTCCAAATGTTGAATACAGTAATATTCAGCATCACAGCATCAGATATATTTTATATAATTTCTCTGTACAAACTGAGAACAATAAGTAGGTCAAATGAATAAGGCACTGGGACAATATTAAATAGTACTTTTTAGAAGTGCCATTGAGATATAAATTATTCTTGTTGTTGATACTCTTATTAGACCTCTAGTGCTGTCCACATGCATCTCATTTGATCCTCACAGCAGCTGTGTAAATTTGTTAGTACAATGGCATTTGTCAGTTTTGTATAAAGGTGATAACAAACATGCATTTACCCAAGGTTATGTAGTTATTAAAGAGACATAGCTAAAACTTTAATATAGGTCTTCTACTACCATTCCAAAACAATCAGAGTGGCATTTCTTATCTCTGTTTTCTTCTGTGACACTGTTGATAAGATAGAAAGATTAAGCGAATTAAGTTCCTTTTACCTTTACCAAAGAAGTGGCTTTTTAGACTTTAGACATGATCATTAATTGCTCTACACTTTAGTTTCTTCATCAATAAAACTGAAACAATCATTAAGTGTTCTTCAGTGAAGATAATTTATTGTTCTAGGATGTAAAGTGTTAAAAAAAAAAAAATGTCTGGAAAAGCACTAACCAATGTGAGTATTTTTGTGAAACCAAATGTTTTGAAACTAGTGATTAGAAAATCTAATGTACTCATATGTTCATGCATATATTAATGCTAGTTTATGAAATTAAAATGTTCTCTAATGAAAAATATACTACGGATTTTAAAAAAAGTAATATGTAAGAGAGATGTGTCCTAAAACTTTTAAATGTGTAATTCCTTCCAATTGGTCTAACATTATAAAGATAACTGATAATTTTAAATGCCTGGATATGTTTTAAGGAGCCCTGATAGTGCTGTAGGATAATCACGGGACTGCTAAGTGCAAAGTTGGCAGTTGAAACTTTCCATCTCCACAGGAGAAAGGTGAGCCTTTCTGCTCTCCTATAGATACACATTCTCAGATCCTTTTACAACAGTCTTATATGTCAGAATTGACTAGATGACAGTGGGTTTGGATTTTCAAATACATCCTATATTGCTGAAAGTACCTATCACAATATAGAAAATCATAATAAAATAGCTAATAATTTCCTGGCATGCATCATTCTTTATAAATATATTCTTAAGGTTGTACTGGTTCATTATCTTAAGTTAACCAGTATTTTTTAGGAGGTTCCACTGAAATAATGGCACCATATAAGACGAGGATTTCTGTTCGTGTAAAGTTTTACAGCCTCAGAAACCCTGTTCAGGGTCACTATGGATCGGAACCGACTCCACGGCACTTTATAACAACATACTAAAAGAAGCATTGAAATGAATGGCATATGAATTCAATTTGTAGTCAGTAAAATGTAAGTAAATATTTAGATTTAATGAATATATTTTTAAAATGTTTCAACACACTATAGAACTTGTATATTTTACTTTGTGATGCTATATAGCTTATTAGAGTCCTGGTGTGATGCTGTGGTTAATAAGCTGGACTGCAAAGTTGTTTGAACCACAAGATCAGTGGTTCAAGCTCACGAGCCTCTCCTTGGAAAACCTATACAGGGTCATTATGGGTCAGAAACGACTCAATGGCACTTAACAACCACATCATAGCTTATTGAGTACCTCCTCTCAAACTCCTTTACAGAAATATGACTAGTCTATACAGTTAATAAAAATTAACTCCCAATACATATTAATTTCATTAACTCACATTAGTGTGAATCAATACAACATTTTACTAGTAAATGAACAAAAAAAAAATTCTACTGAAAATTTTCAGAATAGAATACTGTTTCTTTATTCAAATGGCCTATTATAATTTAAAGTCTTGTTTTCTCTTGTGGAATTTGTCAGTCTGTATTATTTTAACAAGGGACATGGATCTTTGCAGGACAAAAAGTATCACTAGCGGTGCAGTTTGTCAATAATAATAAGACATTGTATGAGCAAAAGGAAGCAAATAATGCGTAAGAAACAGGTAAAGCACAAAGATAACTACAAACAAAATTTTATCTAAATTTGCTGCCATTTTGAAGACAAAAGTCTGTGAGAATTTCAGAGTCTGAAATATGCTCGATTACAGAATATTGGACAATTGCTATTGTGGAGATTATTCAGTAACCATTCTCCAATCTCCCCTTACAAATAGAACTCCAGTTCCCCTAACAGTAACCCTGTTATCACCTTTAAAAAATGTACTTTCTTACTTTTTTGA
>NW_006408758.1:2228568-2235726 GCF_000296735.1 Chrysochloris asiatica
TCCTTGGAGGCCACAATGGCCAAATTTTGTCTCTCATATTGTCAGGAGGGACCAGTCGCTGGAGACGGAAATCATGTTTAGTAAAGTGGAGGTTCAGAGAAAAAGGAAGACCCCCAGCAAGATGGATTTGCAAAGTGGCAGCATCTATGGGCTCAAGTGTGGCAACAATTGTGAGACTGACCCACAACCGATCAGTGTTTCGTTGTATAATAAGGTCGCTATGAGTCAGTACCAATTCCATAGCACCTAACAAAAAAACCCAGGGAAGACACTTGGGGTCTTTACTTGAAATTTATATATTAGTAAGAAGACCACCTAAGAGAAAATTCATTTTATTTTAACATATATTAATATGTTAGAGTAAAATACAAGATTTAAATAAGAATGAAAGAGCAAGTTAGTGGGTAATATTTGAACAACCAAGCCTTTATTGTTCATAAGGACAAAAGAAAACTATGAGAAAATATGTCAAATCATTGTTTTTTTTTATGAGACAGTCACAGTTTAGCTGAAGAATTCGTATTCATTCTGAGACAAACTAATATATATGAATATTCTCTCTACCTTTGTCTATCGTTAATATTGTGTTTCAACTACTTTTTCTAGTGTACACGGGTATAAGGGGTGCAGCAAATGGGGTGGAGGTGCATTCAAGTAGTTCTGTGGGTCAACAAAAACAAATCAAAATTATGACATAAGAATTATAAAATGAAAAAATCATTAAGGATTAAATAAGTATTTGCATCTCCATTTATAAAGATATAAAACTATTCTGTTTGAAATGCTGTCCTCATACTTTGTTCAGTCATCTTTTAAAATGTATCAAAGGGTTAGGGCAAATTTACTAGGAAATAAGGCACACAATCAGTGCTCCTAGAACACCCTGTGCCTACTTCTTTCATAAGATTTATTCCACTGAATTGAAACAATCTTCAGTTAATTGTCTGTGTCTCTGGCTGGACAGTGAATTACTTGAGACAAAAGACTGCAGGACCTCATCTACTATTACTACTGAGTACTAAGTGTCAGAAGCCACTTAATACTCAAAACCTAATATTTATTGAAGTCAATTAACGAGGGCTGAAGTAGTCTTAATTTTTTATTCAATGGATAGAAATACTTCAAAGACTGAGTTAAATTGAAATCTTTTCAAAATTTGATTTTCATGTTAAAAACAATGAACTCAATGAACTAAAAACTTTAAGTGATTTTTCTCTATAACCTCACTTCTCTGAAACTGTTTGGGAAAAACTCATATCTCTCAAGGATTTCCTGACATCTCAGCTCAAGTTGGGATTGAATGTCCTATTAATGTGTAAGTCATGATTGCGGAGAAGAAAACAAAATTTAATAAGATAAATAAAATTGAACTTTTTCTGAGAAAATTTAAAGAAGGAAAGAGCTGTGAGCCAAAATTGTATGTGAAGTCATAAAAATAGTATTAATGAATTAAATGTGAAAATTAAATACCACACTTAAGTATAAAATTAGGTCATAAAGCATTTGAAATAGCCAATTATCTACATATCTAGGAAAACAAAAACCTGGTAACATGAATCTGATTATTCTAAGACAATTACTACAGAAATAAGTGACCTGAAAAGCTGTCACTGACATTTTAAGTCTCTTGATATGATGAACTGAGAAGAACACTACATCTGTAGTAGTCCTGACAAAAACAAACATATAATTTGTATATATAAATAGAGAGTGAGTCCTCATGTGGCACGCTGTGGGTTAACTCATTGAACTGCAAAGTCAGTTTGAACTGCAAGGTTGGTGGTTCAAGCTTACCAGCTGCTCCTCGGAAACCCCACACAGGATCACTATAGGTTGAAACCAACTCAATGCCTCCTAACATCAACAACAATATAATGGACATTATTGGATCAATCTGAATGACATTTGTAGGTAGTACCAGATTTATGGGCATGCAGGCAGTGCAGTAGTAGCAAAAGACTCCACAATGAAAAAGACCCATGCTTGGGGTTTTATGAAACTGCAGTAATTGTCTTCAAATGTGTAATAATTTTATCTTTATTTTATTTCATATTTTAAATGAAATCTGATGGGAAAATGGAGCATGTGTAGTAAGTTTGGAGTTTTGGTTTATAAATGGTCCCAGTTTCCACTCTTTCCATAGAACAGGTTCTTAGTTAGCCCACTTTCCATCCATTGGACTCCCAAGCCCTGTCCGGTATCCTCCTCCTCTCCGGCCTTCAACTACCTCTGCTTTGTGCCCCAGAGTAGACAACTGGTTCCAGGCTATGAAAGAGTTGGGGCTTGGTGCTCATTCTGAACTGTCTTGTTGTTATGTGCCACTAAGTCGATCCTAAGTCACAGCAACCCTATGCACAACAGAATGAAATACTTCCAGGTCCTGAGCCACTCTCACGATTGCTGATATGTTTGCATCCATTTCTGCTGCCTCTGTGTCAATCTATTTCATCAGGGTTGTTTTTCTATTAAACTGATTCTCCACTTTACCAAGCTTGATGTCCTTCTTCGGGAACTGGTACCTCTTGACAACATGTCTAAAGTATGAGAGATGAAGTCTTATCATCTTAATTTTTAATGGAGCATTATGGCTGTACTTATTCCTGGCAGCCCATGGTACTTTGAAAATTTTTTTCCAACACCATAATTGAAATGCAGCGATTCTTCTATAGTCTTCCTTATTCATTATACAATTTTCACTTGCATATGAGGCTACTGAAACTAAAATGGCTTGATTCCAGGGTCACTTAGTCCTCAAACTGACATCTTTGCTCTTTAACATTTTAAAGAGGTCTTTTGCAGTAGATTTGCCTAATGCAGTAATGAATTATCTTAGGGCAGGGCAATGAATTATTTTGGGTCTAGGATGACAGCACCACAATGCATTCTGCACACACTGCAAAACTCTCTCAACCAAACCACATCTAGATGTGTACTTCAGTCAGCATATAACTTACAATTCCTTGGAATTCACACACACAAAGTGGGTTGGGGTATGGGCTTATGGGAAGCAAAGGCAACTTCCTTCCAGGATGCCACATTATCAGTTTTCATTTAGTATTGCTAATTAATAAAGCACTGTTTAGAGATGGTATACAAGTATTGTGCTTTTTTTAAAATCAAGCAATGGCACAGAGTCAAATCCAACTTGTACTGACCAACCAGGACAGAGGGGAACTGCTCCCTAGGAGACTGTGAAGCTTTATAAGAACGGACAGTCTCATCTTTCTCCCTTGAAGAAAAACAACACAAAAATCAAACTGAGTTCTGTTGCTGTTGTTTTATCAAAATCTCACACAGATATCTATCTTCACAGACACAAATGTATATTCAGTATTTTATGACTATCCTAAACTTCTCATTATGTTCAAAGAATTAAAACAATGCTCATGCCATTCTAATTCTATCAAATTAAGATTCAATAGTGAATGTTAAATGCTAACAGTAAATTAACACTTTTCAAAAATAAGAAAGGTACAGTAGAGCACAATTCTTGTTTTGAATAACCTTCCAGATAAAACCAATTTCCAATATTGTAACTTATAATATAAAATAATCATAAAAATGAGCTTTTTTTTTTTTTTTTTAAGTGCTCTAGGAAGATATATAATCCACTGATTACAAATCATTTAAAAAAGATTTTTAAAGAGATCATTTTATTTTCTGGTTCAAGCGTTGATTAAAAATGGGCTATGGTCATCTTCTGTTCTTTAGATAACACCAAGGAAGGAAGAAAAAAATAAATGAGATGACATTGTTTAGAAATGAAACATACTGAGCTTTATGAAACTAGGTTTGCTGGCTGCCTTTCTTTCATTTGGTCCATGTAGAGTTTTAGGTTTCTGAATTAATTATTACTATTACAATGCCTTATTTTTAGGCATAGCAGAAAATAAAATAAATTATATGTATGTGACTGGATAAAATGAGAAGGGAAAAAAATATGTAAGGATGAACTAAATGGGCAAGACATGAATTAAAAAAATTTCAACACATTGGTAAGTTTTTACTTTTTTCCTCAAAGCATATTTTTGCTTTTATTAAAAGATAACAGGAAATTCAAACTCATGGCCCAGGCAGAACGGGTCTGGGGGAAAGTGCCAGTAGCATGATTTCACTGCCAAAATCACTATTCTCAGTAACATGTTAAGAATCAAGAAGGCAAAATTAATAAGGAAACGGCATTATTTAAACTTTAAAATGTCAATACTTTTAGCTGAAGAATCAACACTCTTTTTATTATTAATATTATTTGGGGAAGAAAATCTATAAGATTAATTTAAAATGTCTCATAGCAAGGTTAACAGCAGATTACATAGAGAAAATACAACCATATATCAAATGAATCATGACTGACTTTTATACATTTTGTAAACAAATAATTTAGGTTAAAAGTCATTTCTCCACCTGAATTTAAAGATCTTCTGAAGAACAGTTTTGATACATTAAACACTAAAGACCGAAATCAAAATTGTTGTGGGATGACATAAAGAACATCATACAGGAAGAAAGCAAAAAGCGATTAAGAAGAAAAGAAAGAAGGAAAAGGTCAAAATGGATGTCAGAAGAGACTCTGAAGCTTGCTCTCCAGCATAGACATGCTAAAGCAAATGGAAGAAATGAGGAGGTCCAAGAGCTGAACAGAAAATTTCAAAGGTCAGCTGGAGAAAAATAAAGCCAAATATCACAAGAAAATGATCTGAAGTTAGAAAACCAAAAAGGAAGAACCCGCTCAGCATTCTTCAAGCTGGGGAAATGAAGAAAAAAATCAGGCCTCGACTTTCGTTGTTGAAGGATTCTCTTGGGCAAATTATTGAATAATGCAGAAAGCATCAGAAGAAGATGGAAGGAATATACAAAGTCACTGTACCAAAATGAAATGGTTGATGTTCAACCGTTTCAAGAGATAGCATATGATCAAGAGTCAATGATACTGAAGGAAGAAGTCCAAGGTGCATTGGAGGAATTGTCAAAGAACAAGGCACCAGAAATTGATGGAATGAAAATTGAAATCTTTCAAGAATGTGAGGTGACACAGGAGGCACTCACTCATCCATGCCAAGAAATTTGGAAGACAACTATCTGGCCAACTGATTGGAAGAAATCCATATTTGTGCCCAATCCAAAGATAGGTGATCAAATGGAATGCAGAAATCATTGGGCAGTGTCTTTGATATCCCATGTGAGTAAAGTTTTACTAAAGGTAATACAGAAATGGCTGAAAGCATACATTGACAGAGAACTTCCAGAAGTTCAAACCGATTCAAAAGAGGCCATGGAATCAGGGATATCATTGCTGATGTCCGATGGATGTTGGCTGAAAGCAGAGAATATCAGAAAGATGTTTAACTGTGCTTTATTGACTACACAAAGGATTTCAATTGTGTGGATCATGACAAGCTATGGACAATAGATTGCGAAGTATGAGTATTCCGGAACACTTGATTGTGCTGATGAGGAATCTATACATTAACCAAGAGGCATTTATTAAAACAGAATATGGGAAACACAGAATCATTTAAAATTTAGAAAGGTGTGTGACAGAGTTGTATTATTTCAACATACTTATTTAACCTCTATGCTGAGCAAATTATCTGTGAAGCTGGGTTATACAAAGAAAACGTGGCATCAGGATTGGAGGAAGACTCATGAACAACCTGTGATATGCAGTTGATACAACCTTGCTTGCTCAAAGTGAAGAAGACTTAAAATATTTGCTGATGAAGATCAAAGAGCACAGCCTTTGGTATGGATTGCATCTCAATGAAAAGAAAACAAAAATCCTCACCACTGGACCAATGAACAACATTCTTATCAATGGATAAAAGATTGAAGTTGTCAAGGACTACATTCTTCTTGGATCAACTATCAACACTCATGGAAGTAGCAGTCAAGAAATCAACAATGTATTGCATTAGGCAAATCTGCTGCACAAGACTTTTTGAAAGTGTTGAAGAGCAAAGATGTCAGCCTGAGGACTAAGGTGCGTCTGACCCAAGCCATGGCATTTTCAGTAAACTCACATGCATGCGAAAGCTGGACAATAAATACGGAAAACCATAAAAGAATTGATGCTTTTGAGTTATGGTGTGGAGGAGAATATTAAAAATGCCATGGGCTGCCAAAAGAACCAATAGATCTGTGTTGGAAGAAGTGCAACCAGAGTGCTCCTTGGAGGGCAGGATGGCCAAACTTTGTCTCTCATACTTTGGACATATTAGGGACGAGTCACTGGAGACAGATATCAAGTTTGGTAAGACGGAGGATCAAAGAAAAAGAGGAAGACCCCCATCCCCAGTGAGATGGACTGGCAAAATTGCAGCATCAATGGGCTCAATCATGGCAACAATTGTGAGGTTGGACCAGGATTGGTCAGTCTTTCATTATGAGTAGGTACCGACTCGATGGCACCTAACAACAACAAAAATATACAGGGGTTGGAGTCCTGGTGTGGCACTGTGGCTTAATTCACCAGACTGCAAAGCCTTTTGAACTACAAGGTCAGTGGTCCAAGCTCACCAGTCACTTCTTGGAAACCCTATAAAGGGTCGCTATGGATTGGAACAGACTTGACAGTACTTAACAGTAACATATACAGGATCACCAAGAAAACAAAAATATGGGGTTTCTGGTAGCCTTTGAGAAGCAAGGAGTGATCAAATTAATATATAATTTGAACATATACTGTCATGAAACAAAACAAGTCTTTACGAAAAACAGAGGATAGTAAAAAACAGACAGCACCTTATAATCTCCTGAGTTGGAAATACTCAGATGGAGTCTTAGTTTGGTGCTGTGGGTTAATGTGTTGGACTGCAGTTTGGACTGCAAGGTAAGTGGTTCAAGCTCACCAGCCGCTCTCAGAAACCCTATAGAGGGTCGCTATGGATCGGAGTGGTCTCAATGACACTTAAGAACAACAACTATGGTCAAGAGTATAAAAGATCCTTCTCCTTGGCTGAGGACCACAAAGAGAAGTGGAAGCCAAATTAATAAACTTATTAATTTGGAACTCATTGGAGGCAAGGTAAAGAAACCAAAGGCCACAAAATATAAAGAATACAGAAAAATACAAAATGAAGTTAACGTGATCATTTCATATCCTTACTTGATATTAAATGTTGGGATATTTCCCTATGCTATCCTTATGAATCAGGCTGC
>NW_006408758.1:2237791-2239637 GCF_000296735.1 Chrysochloris asiatica
TTCCTTCCATCTTTTCTTGATGCATTCTGCATCATTCAATAATTTGCCCAGTGAATCTTTTAATAGCGAAAGTTGAGGCTTGAATTTTTTCTTCAGTTCCCCCAGCTTGAGAAATACTGACCGTGTTCTTCCCTTTTGGTAGAGCAGTGGCTACAAATTGGGATGCTAATCACCAGGTCAGCAGTTGGAAACAATCAGAGGTTCTGCGGGAGAAAGATGAGGCTTTCTGCTCCCGTAAAGATTTACAGCCTCGGAAAACCTATGTATGGTCACTATGAGTTTGAACCGAATCCACAGCACATAACCCACACCACCACTTCATCTTTAATACAGATACCACTTATTTTCTTTTCTATTCCCATACTTCACTCTTTGCCCCAGAAATGATGCAACGCAAAGTGACCATGTTGTTGTTATTGTTACTACCGTCAAGTCAACTCTGATCCATAGCAACCCTGTATAGGGTTTCCTAGGAGCAGTTTAAATGGCTTTGCTCATTACCCCACATCACCACACTAGGAGTCCAAAGTGACCATATGTGTGCTATATGAAGGAGCTTTAAAATTTTAGTGGGAAATGGAATGAAAATATAATGAAATTTTCCCCATCAACTCTTTGAAGCACCCTCATAATTTTGAGGACTGAATATGGAAAAATAACCATCTAAATTTCAGTACACATACACAAACTGACCATATGCGTACTAAAATTTAGATGGTTATTTTTTCCAGATTAATTCCTCAAAAATATGATGGTGCTTCAAAGAGTTGATGGGGAAAATTCCATTATCTTTTTATTCCATTTCCCACTAAATTTTGAAGGCTCCCTCGTATAGTACACACATGTTTTTTATGGAAACTTTATTATTAATTTTGAGTTCATGATTTCTAAAATAATAATCTACTTATTTTTAAGTCGTTTACTCCTTCATTGCCTAGCATAGTCATTTATTCATTTATAGAATCCACACATTGCGAATGCAAGCCAAAAGCTAAAACCTTTTTCAAAGCTTTAAATGCATGTTTTTGTTGTTAAGTGCCATCAAGTCAGTTCTGACCCATAGTGGCCTTGTAAAGGGTTTCCGAGGAATGGTTGGTGAGCTTGGACCGCCGATGTTGCAGTTAAAACGACCTTGCAGTACAGTGCATTAACCCACAGGACTCCTTAAAGGCATGCATCTGTGAAATTAATGGTTAATTACATACACTGCAAATGAGTTAATGGTAAAGATGAACTAATTCAGTCTCCTTCATCTCCTTTGGCATTATCTATTGCCTTTTCCTAATCTTATAACGTGTTCTATAATGACGACAGAGAAATTGTTGTTACACAACTTTGATTTGAAAGTAAAAGAAGATAAAACATAAACTAAAAGTTCCTTTGCACAGCTGTCCTTTTTCTCTGTATCTTTTCAACAACTATAACATACCATTCAAAATGTAAGAAACTTTAAAAAATGGGAAGAACCTTGGGCTTTTAAAGGTAAAGTCTTCATAGGTCAAAAAGAAAGGAAATTAAGGGCTTAACTATTTTTTTTAAAATTGCATTATACTTTTAGAATTGTCAGATCTTAAAGGAAAGGGATTAATTCCTTTTTATAGATTTTGAGAGGAGAATAAATCAATCTGTGAAAGGCTAATGATATATCTACCCTCTTAAGCAATATTAAAGAGTATTTTTAAACCTGTTGTTTTAATATAATTCTCCAACGCAGTTTTTTTCCTATATCTTGGTTTCCACCATAAAAAAAAAAATGCTCAGATACCACTAGCTGCAAAACTCAGTTGTTCCACTGGTGGTGTCTCCTCAGCTTGGGGAGTGATCCAGCTGCACCGATTCCACCATA
>NW_006408758.1:2239737-2257600 GCF_000296735.1 Chrysochloris asiatica
TTGATCAGATTTAGGTATTAAATATAAATTTTATCACGGAAAACAAAGCATAGAAATATTGCTGAATTACATTTGTAATTAGTTGCCTGACTTAAAATGTCAAGAATGTAATATAACCTATACCAATAAGACTAAAGTGATTATATCCATAGCACTGCATTTTGTTATTCTTAACCTTACCTGTAATATAAAACCTTATACTCTATTTTAAGACAGTTGGTTCCTTGAAATGATTTGTGGCATACAGCATACTGTTATTAGCTAAAGGAAATACCAATGACATCATTTAGCCATTACAGAAGATAAGCTCACCTATTAAAGAACAATACTAACAGCGTCTTATATTTTCACTAACCTGACCTGTTGAATAGGTTATGCAGAAAGATTTTAGCTACAAACATATTATAGTTTAAAATATATATGAATTAACATTTATTCCCCAAACATGAACGTGCAATATAACAAAAGTTTGATAACTTCAATGATTTGTCTGACAGATTGACCGTCCTGTTGTATTTTAAGAAATAAAAACAAGAAAAAGTTCATTTTAAAATAATAGAAATTTGAAAAATATGTAGTATTTCAGTTACTTTGTAAAATAAAGAATTTGATCTATTAACATGGAGATACTGAAAATGTGCTTAAAAACAAAACAAACAAAACTTGTTTGCTCACCAGAGAAAATAAATTGATAAAATATTACCTTCTCAAATTCCTTTAGTATATATCTCTTTTTAAATGTATTTGCCATCCATCATTTTGTTGAACTGAGAAAGTTTATATATTGCTATGGTGTGGCAACTAGGAGATCTGGTAGCGTAGTGGTTACGAATCGGGCTGTGAACCGCAAGGTCAGCAGTTCGAAACTACCAGCTGTTCTGTGGGAGAAAGATGAAGCTCTCTGCTCCCATAAAGATTTACAGCCTCGGAAACCCTGTACAGGGTTGCTATGGGTCAGAACTGACTCCACGGCACATAACAACAACAACATGGTATGGCAGCTATATCACCATTAATTCAACTACTAGCAGGGTTACTAAAGGTTCTAGTAAAGCTTTCAGAAAAATACAGACTAGGAAGAAAGGTCTGTCTAGCTACTTCCAAAAGAGCCAAAGAAAATCTCATGGAGCTCAATACAACATTGTTTAACCTGCTTGGCTGTATATATCTTTTGTTGTTGTTGTTAATTGCCATTAAGTCAGTTCCGACTCATATCTACCCTGCATGGGGTTTCTGAAGAGCAGCTGGTGAGTTTAAACCACTGACCTAGGGGTTCAAACAGACTTTGAGGCTCACTGTTTATCCTACAATACCATACCAAGACTCCATCATAGGGAGGGAGCAATTACTAGAGAAGGGTATCATGTTTGGTGACATATGCAGTCTTGATGTTGTTTTGTGGGATAAAGCACTAGACTGTAAGATCGGTTTGCACCACAAGGTTAGCGGTTCCAACTTACTAGATGCTCCTTGGAAACCCTATACAGCTAGTTGCTATGAGTTGGAACCAACTTGACAGCATTAAACAGCAACAAGGCCCAATGTTTGGTGACATATTGGGCCAATGAAGACAAAGAAGACCTTGGTAAAATGGACTGGGACAAAGCTGCATCAGTGAATTCAAATACATCACTGATTATATGACTGATTAAGGTATCCACAATGTTTTCTTCTGTTGTGCATAAGAAAGTCATGAGCTGAAGTCAATGCCATCGCAGCAGTTTATCTATCTATTTTTAACGTCCATTTCTAATGCATAAGAGCAGTATGTAGTCTTTCATCAAATATTGTAATAATTAAGGTGTTTGACCAGAGGAATTTAATCACCCAAGCAATTTTTTATAAGCAGGGACAAAATTACACTGGAAACTATCAACATCCATGGAAGCTGTATGCATAACCCTTCAGTCTCAGCTGGTGTTCAGAGTCTGGCTCACCTCTATATTAGCTGTGACCTTTCACAAGTTTTGTAATGCTCACTTTGTTACTTATCTACAGTGTGAGGAGCAAATAGAATCTGTCCTCACAGAGTTAATGAGAACATTAAACAAGGTAATATATATGCAAATAGAAGTTCTCTCAGGCCTTCTCAATAAATGCTAAGTATTCTTATTTTGATTGTTTTCACCATTTTAATGAATGAATGTGTAAACTGTTTGAGGTTTGTTTATTTCTGATAAGACTGCTGACTCTTTTCATATCCAATTGGCTGAGCAGAATAAAATATAACATAACTATAAGTCACATCTGGCAAAGAGCATTTCTGTTAGGCTTAGTACTATAGCGACAACCAGATGTTGGATTACTCAGATCAAAATGAAGTCTTTTCCTGCTTGTGGCTGACCACTAAACTGAGAAATGTTAATTATTTAGAAAACTTAGCATTTGGTATTGTGAAAATAATGTTTTGTGTTTAATACAAAGACGTCTCAACAAAAATTCAGCAACTATATGATCAAATTCTGTGATTTCAAACTCTACCTTTTATCTCTAAATTTAAAAAATAAAATAAAAAAAACAAGTCTTCATCTCATGGTCTCTAGTAATATTTAGTACATCTATTTATATAATTTCACAACTACATGGTTTCAATAAATTGAAATAAATGTTGTGCCAGAATATAATTTCCTATTCCATATGGCATAATGTATTTTAAGAATATTTAGGTTTGGTTTCCATAAAACTGATCATATAGTTCTTATGCCATCAGTAAGTCTCAGTCATTCTTAATGAAATCTTTTGTTGTCATCATAAATCTCAAATTAAAGGGTACCTCTGGGTATTACTATAGATACACACCTGTACTAGAAGGATCATAACCAGTGAAATCATAACTAGTAAAGATTTGGTGCTAAGGCTTATCTTCTTATAGAAATATATATAGTTACTATAATATTAATTACAATCAAGACTTAGCTACTGACTCACATGGAAAATATGTAAAAGCTTATAAAATATTATGTTTCTTTTGCTGTTGAAATCAGTTATTCAATGTAAAATGCTAATTTAAAAAAACAAAAAACTTCCAATTTTTTTTGTTCTCCCTGGAACCACAAAAACAGCAGGCCGAATCTATCAGCTGCTCTGCTGCACAGGAAAGATGAGGGTTTTTTTTTTTTTTCTCCTGTAAAGATTTACAGCCTTGGAAACCCTAAAAAAGGTTGCTTTGAGTCAAAACTGACTCAACAGGCACACAACCACCATTACCATAATGAATAAGTAACAGTGGTTCTAAATACTCTTTATGTCAGAAACTCACACAATGGTCTCTTCACTTAATTCCATCTGTTTTCAAAGGCATAAGTAGTTAGATCAACTTTGGAAAAGGTGTAGCAACTAACTTCTGGTCAAGTGGACTCAAATATAAACACACTTACACCATCATTATTTAAATCTCAGTTTTCTATATATACATGCAATAATTTTCTATGCTATTTCCAACATCTTAGGTACATTTTTGCATTATTAAGACTTGAGTAAGTGCACCCACAAAATAACTTAGAGCTCTAATATGAGATGGTCTTAGTACAAAACTCCCATTATGAAACAAAAGTAACTTCCGTATCAAAACATGCAGTCTGTTTTCTGTAACTCTCCACTATACTCTGAGGAAATTACTTGGTACATAATTCCAGAGAAGAATGTGATTTTGCTTGCTAAAGCATTTTACTTGGTTTAAAATACACTTTCTTCTAGATACTGGGTTCAAAACAATTTTCAGAACAGATGCTTACTCAAGGTAAACGTTTGAATTATACATGTCCTCCCTTTGGTCACGCAAGGAGGGTCTCATGATTGTTTTCAGGTCTTAAGTCAATTTTTTTCAGGCCTTACTCAATTTTGTAACCATTACCTAAAGTTGGTATGGCATTGCAGGATAAGGCACTAGATTGCAAGGTCAGTTTAAATTACAAGGTTAGCGGTTCTATCTCACCAATGATTCCTCTTCTGAGTTAGAACCTTAGGCTGGGTCACTATAAGTTGGAACCGACTTTATGACACTTAACTTAAAGTTCAGACAGTCACTGAATTTTTACTGACAGTCTTGATATTTTCCTGTAAAAACTCCTTCAACTACCTTCTTCTTGGATTTCTTACTTTCATAATTCTCTGACCTTGTGATTCCAAATTTGTGAATTCCTTTTTGTTTGTTGCTTTTCCTTCAATAAAACTCTTTGCTTTAATTTTAGTACTCCAGTTTGGTCTTTGACTGACGATAGCAATGTACAAGAGTCAAAAACAAAAAACAAGAAAAGACTTTTATTAAAAGCATTATACAATTATGACAGTGATACTTTTTGACTTGATTATCGTAATCATAAATTAATTTTCCCTTTAGACTGTTAGTAATTAAACCCCTGTTGCAAAGGATAAAATTAAACATGGTGTTGATTGAGACTAAGTGCTATGGGATGATATGCTGGACCACAAATTTGGTTTAAACTGCAAAGTCGGTGGTTCAAATTTACCACCCGCTTCTCAGAAACCCTATACACAGAACCGACTCGACAGCACTTAAGAACTACAACAACCACTTATATACGGTATCAAGATTTTCAGTTTTTATCCAATGTTGTTGTTAAGTGTCCTTGAGTCAGTTCCAACTCATAATGACCCTCTGCACAACAGAATGAAATACTGCCCAGTCCTGTACCATCCTCACAATTGCTGCTATCTTGAGCCCATTGCTACTGCCACTGTGCCAATCCAAAGTATTTCTTATTACTGCTTTATCCAAAGGAGTGATAAGGAATTTATAAACTGAAATAATTATTTTTACTCCTAAGCAGACAACAGAACACCTACAGAGATTTTTTTTTTTCTCAAAAAGTCCTCTTTTATTCCTAGGGAGGCCTTTACTTGAACCCATTAGTAAAGTTTGGTTACTTTATTGTAAGGTTCCCTCAAGCACTGTTTGTTTCTTTCAGAGAGCCTATTTCAGTTTGCAATTTCACATCAATTAGTATTTAATTATTTCAGTAATGCCTTTTTATGCCAATAGACAACCATGTGTCAGTCAATACCTTGGCACCAGGTACTTGTACCATACAACTAGTCCAGTAACTAAAAGAGAGAATTGCACAAGAGTAGGAGATGATAAAAAATGTGTTGAATGAGTGAATGACTAATAAAAATGATATTGGAAAATACCCCCCTTTAAACCGAAATCATTTTTCTAAGAGAAAGAACATTACTTAATGTAACTATCTGGCATTGTCAGTATTTAGTCAGTTTCTTAGAGAGATGAAGGACTAGTGACTTCTCCTAACTAATGAGTTTTAGAAAGGAACATGACTTACTCATTCCATTTCTCCTACCCATTTCTGGACAACCAATCACACACTATAAGATACAGAGGGGCATCAACCTATATGGAGTCCTCGTGTGACACTGTACAATAAGCACTGGTAATCTCAGCGTCAGTAGCTCAAACCCACTCTTTGAAACTGTGAATAGAGTTGCTATGAGTCAGATGGAGTCCTGGTGTGGAGCTGTGGGTTAATGAGCTGGACTGCAAAAGCGGTTTGAACCAAAAGATTGGTGGCTCTAGCTCACCAGCTACTCCTTAGAAACAACAACACATGTCCTTATATTTACTTCATCTTAACAAAATAAAGTACATAGCTAGATGATAACAAATTAGCATAACAAAATCTGTAATAAGAACAACAAACCTATAATAGACACTCAACAAAATACTTAAAACACAGAAACAGTTCTTACTTGAGCAAGATTCTTCTGTTCCTATAGCATAAACATGTTCAATTAGATTGTACATGTGTTTAAAAAGTAACAGAATTGCTTTCTAGTATACACATTACATTTAACTTATATTTATTTCTAAATAAAAGACAGTATTATTTTTGGAAAATGTTGTAGAATTAATTCCAACTCATAGCGACCCTGTATATGGTTTTAGAGGAGATGCTGAATTTGAACTGTCGACATATTGGTTAGCAGTCTAGTGCTTATCCTAACATACCACAACAGAACTCAAAAAGAATCTGGAAATGTAATATAATGGTTTGGTGGTGGTTATGTGCTGTGGAGTCAGTTCTGACTCATAGTGACCCTACACAAGGTTGGCGAGGCTGTAAATATTTTGGAAGCATCTTCCTCCCATGGGACAGGTAGTAGTTTTGAACTGCTGACCTTGAGGTTAACAGCCCAATTCATAACCACTATGCTACCATTACCATTCGCAACCATTCGCATCATTATTTCCTGTCTTGACTACAATGTATTCTTCACCTTTTTACAAAGATGGCACTGGAAGTGAAGAAGGAAGCGCTGCTTCTCCCAAAACTAAAGCCAAAGCAAAGGCGTTGAAAATCAAGAAGGCTGTGATGAAAGGCATTCACACTCACAAAACAATAGAAGATGTGCACATCATCCACCTTTCTATGGCACAAGACACTAAGGCTGAGAAGGCAAGCCAAATAGCCATAGAAGAATATCCCCAGGAGACATAAACTTGACTACTATGCCATCATCAAGTTCCCTCTGATCATCGAGCCAGCCATGAAGAAGACTGAATATCACACACTTGTGTTCATTGTGGATGTCAAGGTCAATAAGCACCAGATCAAACAGGCTGTGAAGAACTTCTAAGACATTGACATAGCCCAGGTCAATACCTTGATCAGGCCTAATGGAGAAAAGAGAGAATGTGTTTGACTGGCTCCTCACTATGATGCTTTGTATGTTGTCACCAAAATTGGGATTGTCTAAATTGAATCAATTATTCTAAATACAATATTAGTTCATAATTCTAAATACAATTTTTTTTCAATACAAAAAATAAATGTAATGTAATGTATTCTTCAAAAATAAATCTTTAGAATCATTTTAACCATAATTATCAATGTCTCCAACCACTTTTTATTGCTACAATATTTTTATCTCTATTTCTACAACTCAAAATCTGCTAAATACCTTGAGTTTTTCTAATTTCTTACTTAGAAGTTTTTCAAGTTGAAAATAAAAACTAACATAATATACAAAATGAACTTTAAATAGTATATTACTTAAAGCACTTGATGCTTCCTTGATACAACTACTCAGAAGCAAAGTTTATAAGCAAAATACTTAGTACAAGTTTTTCCACTGCACAAAGCCGTTTTTCCTTACCATAAACTAAGGAAAAATCATTTAAAAGTGTTTTAAAATATCCCTCCACTTAAAGTATCATGAGTTTCCTAACGTCAGATTCTGCATATATATTTTTAAATGAAAATAAAAGTATATGAATACAAAAATGCAAAAGGTGGTATAAAAATAATCATTTAAAACCTAATGAAAACAGTGCATCCACATGAGAATTACAACAGACTTTTCAGTGTACTGCACGAACACGTGACATACCATTAAGCAAATATAATTAAGGACAAGGGAGCTGGACTTTTTTTTTTTTTTTGTCAAGGGGGGGGTAACTTTAGCTGTACATATGGAGCATTTTGGTTCACTTCTGGTTTACTTTCTTTTAATCAAAGACCCCCACTGTAATGCCTTCACACAGGGCTCAGTGTTGTGGTTACCATGGAAACCATAATTCTGAATGTCCTAACTTGTGTGATTAAAATTTAACACAAAGTAACATTGATAGTCTCCCCCATTTCCACTACCACCAATATCCAATTCTAATTAGCAGCATAATAACTGATTTGGAAGGAATAAAAAGCTCTGACTACTATAGTATCACATTGCCAGTTATTCACAGGGAATCTCAGGGACAATATATAGTGATGGTTCTTTTACAAAATGTCTAACCTAAACGAAATAATTACCTCCCATTGACTTTCTAGTCCCTCTGGAAAATAAAGTATATCATGTTCTTTCTTTTTATATACTATAAGAGCTTTCAAAAGTGTACATTTATTCTACCTGCCTGTTCAGCTGGAACAATAAACAGTTTTTTAGAATGGCCTGATGATATTCTAAGGTAATAAATGAAACTATATAACATTTTACATCATCAAATTTACTTGTAATAATTATGTTCCTTTCTATAATTATTTTATGCTTCTTTTAACACAGGATATTCTTTCTAGATATATCAGACATGAAGATATAACATACACAAAACCTTTTCACTTAAGTGAAGTTTAAAAATTCAAGTGAATCTTTTGCCTTTTCTTTTTGTACATTAGTACTCTAGTAGGAGCCGATAAACTCTCATTACTCCATTAAGGAAATACAAACTTTATTGTTTATTATTTTGATATGCAGCAAACTATATTGTGTCAGGGGCACACTTGAACTAATAATTTGACCCAGTACTCAACACCTCTACTTGTAACTAAGCATAAGTTTATTGGAGTTAGTCAACTCAACATTTCAAATGTAGAATTTATACACTGTCATTCAATTGAACTTCTTGTGTACCCTCTCATACATGAGGGCAATCATGAATGACATTTCTCCCCACTACTAAAATCATAAAGAAAAGATTTTAGGTTCTTAAAGCAGGCAGGAAATTTTTTTAACATGAAATGTTTAGAATCCAGAGGACACCTTAGTCGTTAAGTTCAACTGTCTAATTTTAGGATATAAATTGAGGGACATAGAGGTTAAGTGATATCTTTAACACATGTACTAATAGAACCAGTATTGGTAATTTTCATTGTTCATTTAGCATTTGTGTCTATTTACTACAGAAAGTATCATTTATCTTACTATCAATTGGCATATTTTTTACTGCTATTTACAAAGCTAAATATTTTGTTTCAATCTCTACATACTATTTGTAAAATAAACTTTTAAAGTTCATAGAACTAATTCAGAGAAAATAGGGGAAAATTACATCATTTTGATTTATGTTGCCTGGCTTATTATTTATTTCATTTAACATTTTTAATTAATATTGAAAACATTCTATCTTTTTAACATTATATTTTTAATCATAGTCTAAATATTCAAAGTTAGTGCTGAACTGTCAGCAGTGTTCTTCACTAATTATTATAATTCCTACAGTGAAGAGAAGAAATGATCATCTCCATTCCTAAAGTTTCATGCAGTTCACTTAAATATTACACATCTTTAAAGATCATGAATATTAACTGAAATAAGCAATTTTTATTTTAAACACAATTTTGACATTCAAATTAAAAATAATTTCAGTAATGTCTAACTTGAGGGACAATGTCCATTTCCGTATACTATCTACTTACAAGTAACTGATTGTCCTGTCCTATAAATGGTCCATTCAGGACTTTTATTTCTAATTAGAATATGTGAATAAATTCAAGTAACCCTAGTGTAAGTTATTCTTTCCTTTGCCATTAGGAAGAATGCAGGAGGGAAAAGGACTGGTATTGGGAGGAAAAGGGGAGGCACATTTTGTAGGGAGAGAAAGCAAAAGTATAAGAGAAGGAAGAAGAGGGGACAGAGAAGGAAAACGGGTTTCCTTTACTTGCATGTTCTCTACAGATGATCAGACCCAGTTATTTGAATAAATACTCAATTTTTAAGATTCTCTTGATATGTCAGTTCAGAAACTATCAAAGAAAAAAAGGAAAACAAATGGAGTTCTTTATCAGATATTCCACAAATGAAGTTAGAGGATAAACACAAAAGGAACTAAAATGATAAATTGGTCAGCAAAATCTACAGAGGCCAAGAAAAGAATGAAGTAAAACAATTGTTTTACTATATAACACGGAATCAATTGAGGTTGCTATATGTGATCAACATAAATTGAACTTGTTAACAACCAGTTTTGATGGGAGATCATCCATTTACTTAAATATAAAATTCTTTGCTATGTGTAAGTTATTAGAGTTAAGAAAAAAGGTAACTTATCTAAATACTACTACCAATAATAAATGTTTTTCTGGACTGTGTTGCCATTAACTCTCCATTTATTTCCAAAGTACGCTCATTTAGGAAAGTCTACTGAAACTGATTGTTTTGGTAGATCACAACCCAAAAGTCAAAGCTTAAATCATTACTTTATTGCCTCTACTATAGGAAACTGACTTATAATTAAATTCAAATAAATTACATGTTATATTCAATTTGATTATTCCTTATTTCTAATATCACAAAGGAAACTGAACATTTTCAGAATTACAGTTTTAGTGAAACATTCTTCTATGATCTTGTTCTCAAAGCAAAGTAAAATACATAAAAAGCAACATCAGTTTACTATGTCATCATTCAGAGTCTAGCCTGCTGAGTATGATAAAGATTTATAAAATAATATGAGGAATAGTTCACTTCATATCTTTCAATAGAGTATCTATTTACAAAGTCTTCTTTGTGCAGTTATACGTATCTGTTCAAAACACTAAGTTGTGATGCATGGAGGGGATTGTAACCATGGCAATGAAACATTATACAATAGGATGAATGTAAATCTAATGTTCTCCTATGTAAACTATCATATAATTCACAATAAAACATTTAAAAAAAACAAAAAACACTAAGTTGTGTGGCTCTCCAGTGGCTGCTTTATTTCTCACCCCCTGTATTTTCTACAATTATACTCACAAAAATCTTTGCAGTTAGATACTGAAAATAACTGCAATCGAACTAAAAATAGAATATTTTACCTAACCCTTAAAAGCTTTCATTTGAAGTAATGATTCTTAAAGAGAAAAGAACTCAACATACCCCTTGTTGTTATTGTTTTTAAGTGCTCTCACATTGGTTTCAACTCATAGCAATCCTATATAGGGTTTCCAAGGAACAATTGATGGGTTAGAACTGCCTACCTTGAAGTTAGGAGTCCAGTGCATCTCCACAGCACCACAGCAGGATTCCAACCTACCCCTTAGTAGTCAGAAATGATTCCTTATTCTTTTTTTTTTTTTTTTTCCCCCAGGGGAGATTAATCTCTTATAGTTTACTGAAATCTTCCTGAGGGGTATTAATATGCTGTTATTGTAGTTAAGTGCCTTTGAGTTGGTTTAAACTCATAGTGATCCTGTATAGGGTTTCTGATGCTATAAATCTTTAGAGGAGCAGAAAGTCTCATCTTTAGATTCAAACTGATAACCCTGCATTTACTAACCCAACTCATAACCCACTACTGTACCCAAGCTCATTACATTCATATGTAATACCTAGAAAATACAATGAGTAGAACATAATTAGTCTCAACCACTACCTTAAGAAACAATGGTGTTCTAGTTACACGGTACATACAAGTTTGGTTGGAAGAGTTGCTGAGGAAGTAGCAGAGCTCCTTAGGAACTGAAAGCTAGAAACTTGCTTTGGGCTTAATGCTGGTCAGGCCAAAACATACAGGGTAATTACTCTATTCGTATTTGTTGTTGTTGTTAAGTACCTTGGGATCGATTCCAACTCATAGTGACCCTGCACAGGGTTTCCAAGGCTGTAAATCTTTATGGGAGCAGAACACCTCATCTTTCTCCCTCAGAACAGCTGGTAGTTTCGAACTGCTGACCTTGAGGTTGGCAGCCCGACTCATAACCACTACGCTACCAGAGCTCCTTAGTATGTGTACTGTTCTTTAATTTTCTCTTCTGTAAAGAAACTCCTCCTTAATTTCTTTTTCTGTACAAGCAGTACTTCATACTTCATAAATGATTGTAAGAGCTAAGAATTTTTTTTTTAATGTTTTATTGTGAATTATGTGACAGTTTACACAGGAGAACATTAGCTTTACATTCATCCTATCATATATCGTTTCATTGCCATGATTACAATCTCCTCCATGCATCACCAACCAACCAAAGGGTATACCCTGCAAGCCTGCTCCCTGGTCCTCTGTGAACAGCTTCTCTCCCTCTGTGGAGTCCCCAGCCCCTCCATCTCTCCATGTCATCATATCTGCCTCCATCTCTGGCATCACTGTGTCTCTGGGTAGGCTTTCTGAACTCTGAAGAGCTAAGATGTTTTAAATGATCATGAAGTGCATTTGACATTCAGGGAGTTTTATTAGGAAACCAAGAGGGGGAATTTTTAACATCAGAAAAAATAAACTGAGCTGAACTATAGTAATCTGCAAGGAAGAAAACAGTTCTGTCATTTAAAAGCACTAACTTTAAATAATTAAAAAATGATAATAATAAAAAAATTAAATGTCATTTTCCACCAGAAGTAAACTCCTAAAAGTTCCATTATTTTTATTGCTGTCATTATTATGTAAATATGATTTAACAATATATACTTAAATAGAAAATAATCACTGACCAAACACTTTTCAAAGTCTCATTCCTATCAATGGGCATAGTAATAATTTCTTTTTTTAGTAGGCTAATACCTTATTTTTAAATTATATTAAAATACATTACTTAATGACTAGAATATAGAAGAAAATTAATGTAATTTGAATATGAAATTCACTGTTACAAGGGCCAAAAAGGCTAGTCATTTAATAATATAAATAGATGTTGTTGATGTCAATTTATAAACTAATTTATTAGCTGTAAAATAAGTGGATTTGTAGAAAATTGATAGTAACAACATTATACAACATGCAAAGTCATATATATGACAATGCAAAGACTTTTTGCAGTGCGAATCATGACAAACTAAAGATAACATTGCAAAAAATGGGTATTCCAGAATACTTCATTTTGCTCATTAGGAACCTGTACATAGAAAAAGAGGCAGTTGTTAGAACAGAACAAGGGAATACTGAATGGTTTAAAATAAGGAACAGTGTGCACCACGGCTGTATTCTTTCACCTTACTTATTCAATCTGTATGCTGAGAAAATAATCTGAGAAACTGGATTATATGAAGAAGAACATGGCACCGGGATTGGAGGAAGAATCATTAACAACCCGAAATATGCAGATGACACAATCTTGTTTGCTTGAAGTGAAGAGGACTTAAAATACTTACTGATAAATATCAAAGTGTATGGAATACACTTAGTGTAAACAAAGCAAAAATATTCATAATAGACCAATAAATAGCATAATGATAAGTGGGGGAAAAAGACTGAAGTTATCAAAGACTTCATTTTGCTTGGATCAACAATCAACATTCATGGACACAGTACTGAAAAAATCAAATGACGTATTGTATTAGGCAAATATGCTACACGAGACCTCTTTAAAGTGTTCAAAAGCAAAGATATCAGATTGATGCCTAAGGTGTGCCTCACCCAAGGCATGATGTTTTTAATTGCTTCATATGCATGTGAAAGCTGGACAATAAATAAGGAAAATCATAGGACACTTGATGCATTTGAGTTATAGTTTTGGAGAAGAATATTGAAAGTACTATTGACTGCAAGAAAGTGTTGGAAAAAGTACAGGTAGAATGCTCCTTAAAAGTTAGGATGGCAAGACTTCATCTCTCAAACTTTGGACATATTATCAGGAGGGACCAGTGCCTGAAAAAGAACATTATGCTTCATAACATAGAGTTTCAGTGAAAGAGAAGACGTCCAATGAGATAGACTGACACTGTTGCAGCACCAATTGGATCAAGTGTTAACAACAATTGTGAGGATAGCACAGGAGCACAGGTTCGGGCCAGGTTTCGTTCTGTTGTGGTTATGATCAGATTCAACTCCATGGCACCTAACAGCAACATTACACATTAACATAATTTCAATAAATATTTCTCTAGGGTGAATTTAATTAGGTTGTTATACTTAAGAAAGTAACTGAAAATGACAAAGACTGGTTACTGCTCATTTTTACTCGTATTATATAACATACTCTCATAGATCAAAGTTCTGCAAATTATAAAATGCCTAAGACCTCAGTTTAATTGAGTCAAATTAATACTTATTCATCCACTTTAAGCCAAAATAAGAATGTCTCCTTCCAGAGTATTATAACAAATACATTTTAATGTAACATATGTAGATTCCCATAAAGGATGAAAATTGCCCAGTTTTGACTGTTTGTTCTAGGACATTATAGAAAACAGAAAACAATTTATTTCTTATATATGAAAGATTTCATCATTATTAACAGCTGAAATGAGCCAGCAGTACAATGAATGTTACACTGTAAACATTAAATATGAATAAGCATATTGGGAAACTTATAATGGTTTTTCTTTAATTTTCAGCAATACTAGAAGTTTACACTTGCTAAAGGGGAAAAAAAGCTTTGTAGTAACATCCTGGAGGTACAGGAACTCTGTCTCGCATTTTGCTGATAGGCACTTTGTTGTTGCTAAGTGTAGTTGAGTCAATTCCAACTAAAAGCAACACTGCATAGGGTATTAATGGACTTCTGGTGTGACGCTGTAAGATCAGCACTAGACTGTGAATCACAAGGTTAACAGTTCAAACCTATCAGCTGCTCCTCTGAAACCCTATACAGCGTTGATATGAGTTGGACCAGGCTCAACAGGACTTAACAACAACACAGAGTTTCTGAGGCTGTAAAATTTTGTGGGAGAAGAAAACCTCATTTTTCTTCTGTGGAGCAGCTGGTAGACTCCAACTGCCAACATTGTGCTTCAAAGTCCAGTTATTATACAAAGAGCCATTGTGCTAAAGTAGATAGGTACACTATAGATAGAAATTCAAACATAAATCATTTCCCTCTTTTGTTACCAGTGACCAGAGCAAAAGCAATTTGAAAATATTTTCAATTCACATGTGGTCTTCAATTTGTTGTCTATTCACTACAAAATGTATACAACTTAGGTACAAAATCAATTTCTTCATTATTTCTGATTCATCTGTTACCACGGATAACAGGAAAATAAGCCCATTAATGTTACTCTTTCTAAACTAACAGTCTAGTTGAGCAATGCTGTCATACCAATGTTTTCCAAATTCTATTATATTAAATTTGTTCCATGACATTCTGTTGAAGTCTTATAGCAAATAAATATTCATATTCATATTATACTTATCACTTAGGGTGATAAGAATTAAGATGTTTGAATTTTATTATATATTAATCAGTATCATGGGGAAAATGCTGATGTTTTCAAGGATTTAATTTTATATGGATCCACAATCAATGTCCAAAAGACAAGCAATTAAGAAATCAAGTGATATATTGTTTTATAAAAATGTGCTGGAACTATAACTGACTGGAATACCTAAAAAGGGTTCTAGAACTTACCCAGTGAAATAGGCTTCTTGCGGAGCCTCTGCAGTATTTAGGACATTAGGTGGAATCCTGAGCCCCATCTAGAACCTTCTGAGGTGGAACATTCCCACTAGAAAGAACAAGCAGACCAGCCTGGAACATCTAGAGCAACAGATGATACATTTACAAAGAAAGATCGGCAGGAAAAAATCCAAAACAAAAATGGTAGTATGATTAACTACTACAAGAACAAGCAAGTTGTTTGCTAGGGAGACATCAAGGGAAGCAATCACTTCCCTTCAAGTCAAAGCCCCCTCCAAGACTGAATCTCAAAGGGAACACATGAGCAGGCATGTAAGCATGCTGGTGAACACGTTGGTCTACTGTTAAGTGGAAGAGGGGGAAAGGCAGTAATGAAGAAATGGGCTAAGTAAAACCACATTCCATAGATGCTCATTGATCTGGAGATGAAAGACAAAAGAGTAGGGGTTGGTTGCTGTGAAGTGTGGTGAGAACTGGGGACTCCTAAGCCCATAGACAACAGCATAGCCATGGAGGGCTAGAACTGAGAGGGAAGCATCCAATTGATATGAAGTGAAGGGAGACTCACAAGAATGCCCAAATTTAAAGATAGTAACCATTTGACTTAGCCTCGATGACTTCATAATCAAAACTCAACTAGAGGAAGATTAAAAAACAAAAAGAAATCCACACACACACGTTTTGATAAAGGAAATGAGTATAAATCGCTACAATTTTATTAACTTGACCCTATACTTATGGATGTAGTAGCTCCAAAAACTAACTGAGAGGAGGCAATAAAGGCATGAAGTGACTGGCTTACACATTTTAAAGAGGGAGTTTTAGTTTAAGAGTGTGCAGGGAACGGTAGAGTTCCCATTGAATAGTTTTTATTTTGTCTACATGGATATGGTGAAAAGAGATGGAGATAAGATTCTTATGATTGAATAGTGAGTAACTAATATCATGACTAATTACGACTATCTCAACTGTAAAGGTAGAAGTTTTGTAACAAAAATGGGGAAGTAGTTAATCTTACAGTCCAGAAGCAGATGACCCTAGGACCATCAAGGGAGAAGAGAACAAGGGGAATGTGGGACCCTATCCAGGGAAGCAGCAACACCAAAGTGGAGAGAGGAAGCAGCTAACAACTCTGAACTCATTGAAAGAGAGGAACTGGGTGTTGGCAGCCAGGAGGCAGGCTTGCCAAATGTGCCCTTTGGTTGTTTAAATTATTATATATTCCTGAGTGTTTCTATACACATCCTCCCCATCCAAAAAAAAAAAAAAAAAAAATACAGAATGGAAGAAGAGAAGAAGAAAAAAATTGCTGCAAAAGATCTCTTTAAAATTTAAATCAAAACTGTTACTTTGAAGACTACAATATACCTGATCCAAGTCATGGTGTTTTCAATAACGTTATATGTATGCAGAAGCTGGACAATGAGTACAGAAGACCAGAGAAGAATTGATGGCTATGCATTATGGTATTGGTGAAAGTTAGTGAATATACTACAGACTGCCACAAACAACAACATACAATTATGAGGGTGGCACAACCGTGCAGTGTTTCTGGTGTACATAGGGACACTATGAATTAGAACTAAACTAGTGGTACCTAACAACAACAACGTGTTTAAATTATAACTAGAAAACAGTTCACTATCAAGATTGTAGCTTTTAAGAGCATCCAGTCGGTTCTGACTCATAGCAACCTAAATAGGGTTTCCTAGGAGTAGCTGGTGGGTTTGAACTGTTTACCTTGCGCTTAGTAGTCCAGTGCTTATCCTACAGTGCCACATCTGAAATAATACAGTACAGTTAAGTGATATTATTAGAAAGGTTCTAGAAAACCTGTGAACCAGGAATCACAATTTTTCAGAAGCTGAATATAAATAGCCAAGTTTTATAATACAGCACCTCTGCTGTATTAGATTTCCTATTACAAATCCTTCAAAGGTGGTACCTAGGTAACTACCGCAATATGACTGACAGAGGTACAATGGTAAGAATATTCATTTTCTGTGGATATTTATATAATGCCTAGAATAAATATCAAGCTTGGATTTTAAAGTACTTATTGCTAGGTCAACAAAAACTGAAAACCTAAGAATATTTTCCACTCAGCATCTTTAATTAGAAATAAAAGTAAATTAAAATGAAGAAGAACAAATTAAAAATTTCATTTGTGGATTAATTAATAATACCCAGGTTGTTGCCACTTGTGTTTGATAACACTGAGACCAAGTTAAACAAAAAGAATTTGTCCACAAAATTCAGTTTGTTCTTTCAAATGTACAAAGGAGAGTTTACATGATTATGCATTCATTACCACCAAGTTTTATAAAAATCTAGCCATTCACAATTATTGGCAACAAAGCCAGCAAACAACTGCTTGCTTGCATTACACTTGTAAGAGGCAATTTGAGACGATACTCCACAGGAATTAAATTTTGTGGATAAACATTTTAGCTAATTGCATTATTGTTCTCAGAACACTGAAGGCAGCAGAAAGCCAAAACAAGAAATCCAATTTCTCTTTTTCTTTCTCAAACAATCTCTGTTTCCCAATTTCTCTTAAGCAATGAAATTATCTTCCAATAACACATTTTAGGATTTAAGAAAAAATATTGTATATATATTGTGTTGGATACATATGAAAAAATGTTTTATTTATTGCAAAATGTATACTTTTTAAAGAAAAAAAGTTTGGTTCTCCTAAGTCAAAGAAGTTTTAAAAGTACATGTTTCAAAGGTTTATGTAAAAGTGCGATAAAGAAAGTTCACCATTTGAACTTTAACCTGTGCTGAGAGCACTAGTATTTACTAATATGTCCTAAATACTGTGATTTTTAAATGGG
>NW_006408758.1:2259113-2270730 GCF_000296735.1 Chrysochloris asiatica
CAAGAAATTTGGAAGACAACTATCTGGCCAACTGATTGGAAGAGATCAATATTTGTGCCCATTCCAAAGACAGGTGACCCAACAGAATGCGAAAATCATCAGACAATCTCTTTGATATCTCAAGCAAGTAAAGTTTAGCTAAAGGTAATACAGAAACGGCTACAATCATATATCTCTTTACTGCATTCTTAAAAGAAATGCTGTTCTTCAAAACAACACTGTTACTGGCCTATATAATTAGAGCTCCACTTAACATAACACAAGGGGTTCACAGTGACTTTGTAGGATAAGCACTAAACCAGGAACCACAAAGTGTATTTTGAGCTCACCAGCTGCTCTGTAGGAGAAAGATGAGGCTTTCTGTTCCTGCAAAGATGTACAGCCATGAAAACTCTATACAGGGTCACAATGAGTTGGAAATGATTTGAAGGCAGTTAATAACAACAACAAACATAAAAAAATATTTAAAATATTCTAATAATATATTCATGAAATCCTGGTATGGCGCTTGAGGGTAAGTACTGAACTGCAAGGTTGTTTTGAACCACAAGGTTGGTGGTTCAATCTCACCAGTCACTCCTTGTAGACCCTATACAGAGTCATTAATTGGAATTGACTAGATGGCACTTAACAACACAACAATATATTCTTAGGTTTCCTTTTAAGTTCCCAGATGGTACAAATGGTTTGTGTTCAACTATTAACCTATTTGAACCCCAATGGAGTAATACCTAGGAAAAAGGTTCTGGTCTTCTTGCAATCTGCTTCTGTAAATATTACAGACAAGAAAACTTTATGAAGCAGCTCTACTATGTAATATATGGAGTAGTCCGGAGTCAGGATTGATGGCAACAGGTTTGGTTTTCAGTTATCTTTTCTTAATATTCAATGTATTGACCAGAAAACTTACATGGTTCCCCAATGTATACACTGCTTTTTAGTAGTGACATCCTTCTCATATGCTACTATTTCTGCAAAATATTTCCTTAGATTTTCATTCAGAATTATGCTCTTTTTACATGTTTGTATTATACTAACTGTGATATTAAAATACAGCAATTGTATGCCTGCATCCCCACTTAGACCCTTGTCTTAAGGTCAGGATGACATTATCATTCTAGAACACAATTTACTGTTGTTGTTTAAGTGCCACCGAGTCAGTTACGATCCATAGCAACCTTGTACAGGGTTTCCAAAGAGTAGCTGGTGATTTGAACTGCCGACCTTGGGATTCAAACCAACATCAAGGTTTAGTGCTTAATTCTACAGGAGGGCTTTCATATGCCAAATACTAGTATTGTGTATAGGATTTAATTCTTTTTTTTTTTTTAAAGTAGATTAAACTTAAAATGAATGTACTTTAATATTTATTCATCTTCTGGATTAATGACGACATTAATTATCAGTTGAGTTAAATAAACATCTGCTGTTGATGTTAAATGCCATTGAGTCAGTTCTGACTCATTGAGATCCTGTATCCGAGGAGTGGCCGGTGAGTTCAAACCACTTACCTTGGGGTTCAAACTGACCTTGTGGTCTAGTGCTTATCCTTCAGTGTCACACTGTAGTAGTTATTCTATATTAAACAATATATAACCAAAACTGAAATTTTATGTCACTCACTTCTTCTTAGAAATAGATATACTTGAAACTGTATAAAGAAATGGTTGTTTAAACTCTGCAAATAACTAGAACTTTCCAAAATATTAAACTTTTTTACAGCTCTAGAAATTTTAATGTTTCTATATATTCTGATTTTCTTGATACTGGATTGTTCCAAGCACCAAATTGTTGTGTTTTTTAAAAGTGTATTTAATAATCTTTTTAAAAGCATAGTAATAGCATTACTTTCTGGCAGAGTATATAAAATCTAAGCACAAACCTACTTCTTATTACTGAGGTAAGATCATCTCTGAATTGCAGCATCATATTTTTTTCGAGAAAGAGATCCTTTATGGATAATCTAGTCTTGCCCTGACTAATTGCACAAATGAGAATACTACAATCCATAGAGATTATGTAATGTGCCCTGGGTCTCACAACAAGTTAATGGCATGACCAGGCCTATAGTAAATGTAACCTGACTGAGGGTTCATCTTAATAACAATCACATTTGTAAACTGTGTCTAAAACAGAGGATCCTAGATAAATTGCGAAATTTTGTTCTAGCATAACATAATCTGCCTGCTGTATTAACTAAAATTTTCATGACAATTTTTGAATGGCTACTTGGCCCCTCTCTTTAATATCTGCAATCAGGTTCTCAATTAGTTAGTTTTTGATTTTAATGTTCTTTTACAATTAAATGACTTCAGTCAGTTGGGTCATTGATTCTAGCTAGATGATACACATTCATCACAATACGTCATAAAGTAGTTTCCCAATGAAGCTACTCAGTGCGGAAAAAAAAAAGCACATGAACTTCACTTACTTTAAAAAAGACGAATATTACCATAACCAGAGGTGAAAATACTTAAGCCATAGTTCCTATGATTCGTTATTTTATTTACCATGATATACTAGAGTAAACAAGATGCATTCATTTGGAAAAATGCAAGATGCTATAGAAAAGGAAAAAAGCATAAATCAGCCTTTTCCACTTTGGATGATGTACTTTCCCTATTGAAAATCAGAGACCAAGTAAAGCAGATCTTGTCATACTCAGGTTAGTGTTTAAAAAATTAGCAAACTAACCCAGCACTTGAAGTAAAAGTTTCTGCAAAGCACTGATGCATAAAATAATAATGAACCCTTAAACAGAGAAAAAGAAACAAAGATAAGCAGTATAAATTTGTAATAAGATAAGAAGCAATCCACTTACCACATGATCCAGCGATTCCACGTTTGGTAATTTTCCATAGAGAAATTAAAATTTATCTTCACAATAACATCTGCACATGAATGCTTATAGTAACTTCATTTATAATCACCCAAAATAGGAAACAACACAAATATTTTTCACAGGTAGGTGGATAAACAGACTGATATATCCATACAAAGGAGTACTACTCAAAACTACTCAGTAATATGGAGAGTCTCAAAGGCATTATGCTGAATGAAAGAAGTCAGTTTAAAAGCCTAAATATGGTATGACTCATTTATATGACATTCTTTAAAGATAAAATATAGGAATAGAGAACAGATCAGTGGTTGCCAGGACTTTGAGCAGAAGGAGGCTATAACTACAAAGGGATAGCACCATGAGGGAATTTTCAAAGTGATGGAATGTTCTGTGCTGTTAAGTGTGGTGATGGCTATACAAGTATACACAGGCCTTAAATCTCACAGAACTGTATATTAGATGAAAAAAAAAAAAAAAACCCAACAAAAAACTAAAAGCATATATATTAATATACAGGAATAGAAAAATACACAGAAGACAGTGGTGGTTGGGTATATATATTTGTCAAAACTTGTCAAATGTTTACAATAAATAAATCTAAATGGAGGTACATTATAGCACAATAAGAAGAAAAGCTAAAATAATCTCTTTCCCGACCTTTCAAAAATAAAATCAATAGTCAAAAATTAACTGGTTTTAGCTACAGCACAATATACAAATCTATATTTCTTTACACCTCAGAGTAAATCTCCACTATTATTATGCTTACATGACACAGTAGAACTGCCCCATTACCTTTCCTAAGCTGTAATTTTTAAGGAAACAAATTCTCAGGTTTTTATCCCACAGAATTTCTGGTGGGCTCAAACCATCAATCTTTAGGTTACCAGAGAGTGCTTAAACCATTGTGCCATCAGGACTCCTAATTATGATTTAACATCACAGTTTTTCCAGAAGTTGACTGGAGTAGTACACTTCTTGTATTTGATATTAAGTGTCATTGAGTTGGTGCTGACTCATAGCAACCCTATGCCCAACAGAACGAAACACTGCCTGGACCTGAGCCAACCTCACAATCATAGCTACACCTGAGCCCATCAATGTTACCACTGTGCGAACCCATCTCACTGGGGGGCTTCCTCTTTTTCTCCAACCCTCCACTGTACCAAACATGATATCCTTTTCTAGTGACTGGTTCTTCCTGATAATACATCTGAAGTATGAGAGATGAAATTTGGCCATCCTGGCTTCCAAGTAGTACTCTGACTGTACTTCTTCCAACACAGACCGCATTGTTCTTGTAGCAGTCCATGGTACTTTCAATAGTCTCCTCCAACACCATAACTCAAATGTATGAATGCTTCTATCTTCCTTACTCACATGCATATGAGGTTGTTGAAAATACCATGGCTTGGGTCAGACTCACTTTAGTCCTCAAACTGACATCTTTGCTCTTCAATACTTTAAAAAGGTCTTGTGCAGCAGATGCTCCCAATGAAATATGTTGTTTGATTTCTTGACTCCTTCTTCCATGAGCTTTGATGACGGAGCTGAGCAAAATGAAGTCTTTGACAACTTCAATCTTTTATCCACTTATATGGATGTTGTTTATTGATCCATTGGTGAGGATTTTTGTTTTCTTTACATTGAGGTACAACTCATATCAAAGGTTATGGTCTTTGATTTTCATCAGTAAGTATTTCAAGTCCTCTTTGCTTTCAGCAAGCAAAGTTGTATCAACTGCATATCACAGGTTGTTAATGACTCTTCCACTAATACTGGTGTCACATTTTTTCTTCATATAATTCAGTTTCTCAGATTATTTCCTTAGCATACACATTGAATAAGTATGGTGAAAGATACAACCAAGGCACTCACCTTTCCTAATTTTAAGCAATTAGATGTTACCGCATTCAGTTGGAACAACTGCCTTTTGGTCTATGTACAGGTTCCTCATGAGCAGAATGCTCATACTTTGCAATTTCCAAAATTTGTCATGATCCACACATTCACCACATACCTAATAAACTCAAAGTTAATTAACTATTATATAAATTGTTGTTGTTTAGTGCCATTGAGTCAGTTCCGACACATAGCGACCCTTATAGGGTTTCCAAAGCGTGACTGGTAAGCTTGAACCGCCAACCTTGAGGTTCAAACTGACTTTACAGTCCAGCGCATTAACCCACAGTGCCACACCAGGACTCCATATTATATAAATGTTGTTGTTGTTGTTAAGTACCATTGAGTTGGTTCCAAATTATAGTGACCCTGCACAGGGTTTCCGAGGCTGCAAATCTTTACTGGGGCAGAATGCCTTATCTTTCTCCAGGGGAACTGCTGGTAGTTTCGAACTGCTGACTCACAACCACTATGCTAGGAGCCATGGTGACACACTGAGTTTAGCACTGGGCTATTAATCACAAGGTGTGTAGCTCAAACTCAAAACCCTCTCCAAGGGAAAAAGTGAGACTGTATGTTGCTATAAAGATTTATAGTCTCAAAACTCTAGGAGCAGTTCCAATATGCACTATAGGGAAGCTATGCATTATAATCAAGTCAATGGCCTGGGGTTTGGGGTTTTTTGGTCATAATTTACATTTAAAAGGTTTGCTTATCTCTTAGTTTCACATTTAAAGTATCGATTTAATAATAGGTTTAGACTAAGTTTTTAATATTAAAGTTGGGCTAGTTGAATTGCAAAAATTAAGATTGTCACTGCCTTGATTTCCAAAACAGAAAAAAGCCATGCATGGTCAAAACAGGGAGATATACCCTACAAAAAAGAGAAAGGATATAAGGAAGAAATGTTGTTTGTCCTAGTAGCCAGTCCTTCTTACATATATCTTATGTATAAATATTTTAAATGCTCAAATTTTTTATTTTTGTTATTTTTAGCTTTCTTATTTTAGAGACCCAGTAATTTTCTGCTATATGAATAGTTGAAGTATTGGTTGATGGGTTAGGTAAGTAATAAGTGCTGCTAAAAATCATATTAATAATCACATAGGAGATAAAATTTTTTCTTTAAACATTTTTGCACTTTATATAAGTAATTCATATCATACTCTCTAAACAACAAGCTTACATAAGACATTTTAAGTACATTTGAAATTACTACTGTAAGAAATTAGAAAGAAAGAGATGAGGAGAAAAATGTGGCTTCAACAGCAGGCAGGTTTATTAAGAGCAAACTTGGAAGGGGGAACTCAAAGTCAATTGAGACCAAGAGACTGGCATATTTAAGGCAGTGAGGTCCTGGGTACAGTTCTGGCAGGCTCCCAAAGGGCAGGGTTATGGAGATTTTCCTGAAACCTGAAACTGCTGGGGGAAGGGTCTCTTGGTGTAATAAAGACTTAAGCTTTTATCAGACTGGAAGCTTAAGCAGGACTTTATTCAGCTCCACTTGGTGGCAGTTGCAATGCAATTTTGTTGATCAGAAGCAGGGTCCTTCAACTATAATAATGAAGGATACAGCAAATTGACTGTGGCAGTGAAAATTGCTATGAACTTTCTGGAAAGATATTTGAATAATATATATCAAAAGTTTTAAAATGATTCAAACATTTGACTTAGTAACTCTACTGTTAAAAATCAACCCTAATGAAATAATCATTTATAGACCCAAAGATTTATATGTTTGCCTCAGTAGCATTTCTAAAGAGTAAAATACTAAAAATTACCTAAATATGAAAGTAGAAGTAGACTAAAAAGGATTATATCAGTACAGTATATACTTTGAAATTCTTAAATCATGTGATAAAATAATTTATGTCTTCAAAATATTGATGAGATATTATACAAAATATGACAGTGTAATGGTAGCAAAATAGCAATTGCAAATATATGTAACAATAAATATACTTGTGTGTACATAATAGGGATTACTGTGGTTCTGAAAAATAAGCACTGGATTACTAACCACAGAGCTGCTTGTTCAAGGTCACCAACCTCTCTATAGATGAAAGAGGAGGATTTCTGCACCTATAAAAATTTACAGCCTCAGAAACCTGTACAAGTTTGCTAAGAGTCAGCGCTTAACAACAGGATACTTACTAAGTTATTTAAAAACTAAGGATTTATACTACAATTTTTAAAATGGTTCCTTCTAGAATAAAACTGCGGAAAACATCATTTTTCTTTTATTTGCATTATTTTCTAAATTTTCCATAATGCATATGCATTCATTTTATAACATAAAAAACTAATAGTTACCTAAAATTACTGTTTTAAGACACTGTTTAAGAAATATTTAGTGAGAAAAGTTTCATACACCAAAAGTAGTGGTCTAAGGACATTCAGTAATTGGCTCTAATTTCCTTCACCTTTTACAACTTTGTTAAAATTTAATTTTATTGTTGCTTTGCATGTACTTAATTTGCTATCCACTTCTTTGTGGCCATTTCTGTGATGTAAGTAGTAGCTGACACCTTTTACTTTGTTCAACTGACTGGCAGCTATCATCAGCATGCCAGACTGATCTTCATGCAGATTTCCAAAGGTCACCATTTATGCATGTAAATCCTGAAGGGCACCAACTATGCAGCTGACAGATTCTGACAGCCACTATATCTCTAAGAACAGAATAAGCAGGTACGAGTGTCTGAATAATTAATGTGCTTTTCCTCTGCCCATTACCAGTTTTTATATCCTGAAATTTCTGACTGTGATTTTAGAATTAATTATAAAATATAATTTTGTAGCAAACAAAAACATGTATAGGTATTTAAAAAAAAAAAAGATTTTATAAATGAATGGATAGAGACAATGGACCTTTAGTTCAAGGACTGATGTTTGCAGAGATCACTCCTGTCTAGAAATGAAAATGAACATCCACCTCTGAAAAATAATTTCTGATAAAAACACATATGAATACAAACACAAACAAAAAAATACTCCTTACATATCTCAGGAAATGACATCACTAGCTAGATTTACTACTTTGACAACTAAACTTCAATCCTGACTTCAACATTTTCTCTTACTACTCAGATTCACCTTATAAATATTCCCAAGTGTGTTATTACCACATAGCCTCCACTGTGGTGCCAAAGGATAAGCACTTAACCTCAAGGTCGGTTTGAACCACAAGGTGGGCAGTTCAAACTACCAGCTACTCCTTGGAAACCCTATACAGTTTCGCTATGAGGTGGAACTGACTCCATAGCATTTAACGACAACAACATTATTCCCTTAAACCAGATCCTCATTATACCTCATATGAGCTACTACAAATATTTCCTAGATGATCTACCTCCCTCCAGTCACTTAATCACGCATATGGCTTCCAGAATTAGCTTTCCAATAAACAAATCCCTGAGTAAGACCAGGAGTACAATATAAAACATACCTAAAAACAGCAATTTAAAAGAAGTAGCTATTAAGAAGAAATAATTAGAATATATAAAACTATGGGAAGAGGCAATAAACAAAATAATTTGTAATGTGGTGAGATGTGTTCTGTAGAAAATTATAGCAGGAGAGAATATCATAAAATTTTCTCAAACAGTTTTAATTTTAAAGAATTCAGGGAAGGTGACAGTAAGAAGACAATATTGGAAGTCTATGGAACAAGTCATGGGAGTAACTTAAGACAGAGTGATTGGTAGAAGGGACAATAAGGCAAAGGCACTTATGTAGAATGAATTGTCATGTTTAGTGAATGTCTTAAATACAGGGTTGATGACATAGCCTGTGTCATCATGTCAATTGGAACTGATAGTATCCCTGTATAGGGTTTCCAAAGCTGTAAATGTTTATAGTTGTAGACAGCCTCATCTTTCTGCCACAGCGTGGCAGGTGGGTTTGATCACTAGCCTGTGTGTATCCGCCCAATGTCTAACCCACAGCAACATCAGTGCTCTCTTGCTGAGGTACAGAGAAGGTCAAAGATAAAGATAAAGAATCAGCTATGATTCTATTGCAAACTATATAGATACAAAAAGGTTATAATTTGGATCAAGATGAGGAGAAGAAGCAAAGTAAAGAATATGGGGAGTTCTGGCAAATGGCCATCAAGGCAAATGTGCTACGCTGACCCTCTACAACGATACATGAGAGATCTAATAAAACAGAAACAGATGAAAATTCTGGCAACCTGAACTTGAGAAGAAAGGTTAGAGAAGTGTATGGAATGCTTGCTGGGAGGAGAGGCCAAGCAAGGATGGCACGAGAGGTAGACTGATTGGTGAACTGCTGGTCACATGTGACTTGACAATCTTGTGAGCAGCTTTGACAGAAGAGGGAGGCCTGACAGAGCAGATTCACATGTATGACAAGAAATGTATAATTTCTACTTTTTCCCCAAGGTCCCCTCGTGAACAGAGGTGTGGCAAGTTTCTACCCATCCACTCTCAGGGCAGGACTTTAGTACTTTTAAATCATTAAAAATTAATAAATTACAATGTAACCTCAAAGAAAAATAATACACCAGCACATCAAAATAATAAAAGAAGAAAATCTGAAAGATTTAGTAAACATTAACACAACAGAAATGAAAATGAAAAGAAAGAGGCATGTGCTTGGGAGCCATGCAAGTGTGAGCTGGGGGACAGCTATGCCTCTTTGATATGCTGCTATGGTACTTGGATTCAGGTGGGCTCAGCTCCAGACCTATAAAACCTACAGAACCCCCAGACCAGCATTTAACCTGTCACCTTGCTCCCAGCTTCCATGTGGTTCTAACAGACACTGAAACCAAATCCATCAAGGGCCCCCATGAGCTACATTCAGAGTGACTGCCCTGAATGTAGATCACACTGAGGCTAATAGGATCTCCATCTAGAGACAAGAGTTCTGCTGTCACATACCATCCACAACGACCTCATGTACTCTTTGAATTGCAGGAGCACCCAGCGATTTCTCCCCTCTATGTCTAAACACTGCACTGTTGGTGTTTTTTTTTTTTTTCAAATAAGACAACCTCACAATGCCTCAGAGACAACAGACAATTATAGCTCACAAGAAAAAACTAGTAAGAATGGCTCAAAGAAATGACCAAGATGTAGAACAAGAAAATTTTTCTGAAGAAGAAAAGACAATGGAATTAACTGAAAAATAATTCAACAGAATGTTAATTAGGTACCTTCAAAGGACTGATATAAACATCCAGGAAAGCAAAGAGAACACAATAAAAACTTAAGAAGAACTCAAGAAACCACTACAAGAACAAACAAATAAAATAAATGCAAATTTTGAAATAATACAAAACCTGCAAATAGAAATCCAGAAGATTAATACTAAGCTATCATAAATGGACAATACCTTGAAAAGGCAAAGGAGAAGATTTGAAGGAATGGAAGCCCCAATTAGTGAATTTGAAGATAAATATCTTAATACTAGTATGCTTGAAGAGCAATCAGAAAAATGAATGAAAACAATCCAAAGAAACTCTATGAGTTATGTGCAGAACCATAAAGAGGAATAACAAATGGTAACTGGAATTTCAAAATAGGAAGAGACATTCAAAAGCACAGAGAAAATTGTCAGAGTCGTTGGAAGAAAATATCCCTAAAATCATGAACTAGAATTAAGCATACAAGAAGCTGAATGCACCCCAAACAGGACAGACCTCAAAAGAAAATCATCAAGAAATATCATAAACAAATATTCAAAAATAAAAGACATAGAAAGAATACTGAGAGTACCTAGGGAAAAATGAAGTTACCTTTAAAAGGGAAGCAATAGGATTAAATTTCGTTTCTGGGCAGAAACCATGCAGACAAGAAGGCAATGAGAGATCACATATACAAAACTTTGAAAGAAAAAATTGCCTAACAAGTATTCTATACACAGCAAAACTATCCCTCAAATATAATGGTGAAATTAGGACATTTCCTAATATGCAGAAATTAAAAGAATTTGTAATGGCCTGACCAACTTTATGAAAAAAAATGCTAAAGGATAATCTTTGGACTGAGAGTCAACAAAAGCAGACAACAACCTGAGGTTACTATACATGACAACACCACACAGAACTCAATATAGATATAGAAGTATTTAAAGTAAAACTAACCTACAAGACTAAATATAAGGAATCAGAGATACCAAGGTATAAAGAAGTTAACTACAAAGCAAAAAGAAGGAACCATGGAGATACAGACCTTCCAAATGGCAAGGAAGTCTAATGGATCTCAAGATAAAACAGATTGTTTTAAGTAAGGAAAAAATAATAAATTACAAGGTATCCTCAAAGAAAAATAATACACCAGGAAATCAATATAAGCAAAGAAGAAAATTTGAAAGATTTAGTAAACATTAGCCCAGCAGAAATGAAAATGCAAAGAAAACCCATAATCAAAATAAACTCAGCATAGAAAATTATGTGGAACAAAGAATCCAGAAGCACAACAATAAAGAAACACACAGAAAAATGACAGCAATCAATTCATACCTACTGATAAATATACTAAATGTAAATGGACTAAATGTATCAGCCAAGAGACACAGGGAGCAGAATGGATAAAAAAACAGGATCCTTCAATATCCTGTCTACAAAAGACATATCAAAAAGATGGAGACAGCCTAAAAGACCATCAACAGAAGAATGGCTAAACAACTTTGGTACATAAGTATGACAAAATGCTGAATAATAATGATGACTCTGTGAAACATCTCACAACATGGCTTAACCTGAAGTTAATTAGGTTGAGTGAAATTAGTAAATCAAAAAAGGGTACCTACTGTAGGAGACCAGTACTGTAAAAAGTTAAAATAAATAAATAAAATAACAAAGGTTTAAAATAATAATAACAAAGGTTTTCTTGATAAAAGAAA
>NW_006408758.1:2271864-2296279 GCF_000296735.1 Chrysochloris asiatica
GTGGATTAAATACTGAGCTGCACACAAACCTACTTGTTGCTCCATGGGAGAAAGGTGAGGCTGTGTACTCCTATAAAGATTAGTCCTAGAAACACTATGGAGCCGTTCAACTCTGGCCTACAGGGTCACTATGGTTGGAATCAACTTGATGTCACGTGGCATTCTAAATGTTATTTGGTACCTCATTGTTAACTTCATCATATTGTTAACTCCATGACACTGAGTCACAGAGAGGGTAAATAGTACATCTAAAGTCATATACAGCCTGTCTCCAGAGTTTTAGCTCTTTGCTTATAATTTTTAAACATCGTAATGTTAAAATAGAATCTAGATATTGCCAAAAGCTTATAGTGGGTGTCTTAGTTACCTAATGCTGTTACAAAACAAATGCTACAAGTACCTACTAATATGGCAGCCCTACCCTTTCAACTTTGAGTGGCAGTCCAATTCTCTTGACCCAAAGGAAATTCAGCCCTGTCAAGGGGAACACAGGTGGAAGCTACCCCATTATACTGGGCAGTGACAAACCCTTTGAAATCAAGAAAGCTGCAACCCTGTTTCCTATAGTTATCTCAACAATCCTACTGGTCATCAAATTGCCTCTAGGACTACTCATGACAATAGAAACTTCCCCTAAAGCTTTAAATTCTCTTTGAACCCTGCAGTGCAGTGAATTGCTTCGTATTCTTTGTAACTCCCACCAAACAACATTTTTGACCTGCTGGATCTGGGTAATAGAAGGTGGGAGAAGATGCTGACAGGATTTTGTGATTCAATTGTGAGTGGTTAGCAGAGCTCATTGTGATTGTAAAAACTTCTGAACTCTAATTTGTATAAAAGGAGCCAACTGAGAAGCAGGAGGAGAGATCTCACTGCCATCAAGAGCCAAGACTGGAACACAAACTTTGGACCCCAGGATAGCTATGTACTGAACCTCCTAGAATCAGGGACAGAAAGCTGTAACACCAGAAAGAAGCAAAAGAGTGGCAGAGAAGCAATAGCAACCAAAACCTCAAACCAAGAGCCAGAACTCGAGACAGAGTGGTGGGCTTACCAGACCAATGAGCAAGTACAGATCAGTGACTTTGGGCAGGAGGCTTGCTTCTAGAGTATTGTACTGCCAGGCACTCAATTGGAAGAGTTAGGTTTGCTAACCCATGGAGCTAGAACCAAGTGCCTTGGTGTGTCCTGTTTGTATTTATTAGCTGTCCTAAAAGATCTTTGTAACATTGGCTAGGCAGAAAAAGGCTTGCCTGTGGGCACAACTAAGGAGTAGCTGTCTTGAATGGAACAATCATGCCTTGAACATTTTTGACCCTCAAGTGTACTGTTAACTTACCTAATAAACTCCAAAAGTGTGAGTTTGATGTCTCAATTCTGTGTGGTCATCTCAATGAATTTTCAAGCCCAGTTCAGTGATCAGTATTATAGAACAGAGAGTTTAGTGCTCATTTTTGGCAAGACCCCATCAGAATCATCCTTATTGTCCACAATTCTATCAAGTGTCTCCTCAGGACAATCTAGGCTCTTATTATCAAGTATCCCAGAATTCCTTCACATCCACTACAAAGTTCCAAATCCCTTTCTACATTTTAAGTATTTGCTCAAGCATTATCCCTACTCTGTTAAAAAATCCTGCCTAATTTAATTAGTGCTGTTGTTGCAATTAACATAATTGGTTTGTTTTAAAGAACAGATTTTTTTCTCTCTCACAGTTTTGGAAGCTAAAATTCCAAATCTATTTCTCAACCTTGTTGATTCCTTCGTTGTCATTACTTGGCTCCTTGACTTATAAACAATCCTCACATGACCCATGTCTTCTTCTCACGTGTGTCATATGCGTGTATATTCTGGTCCTTTATGATGCAGATGTAATTAGGATTTCTAGTGGTTGCCACATCATTTTTCATGTGTGAGTTCCAACATTTTTATCACAGAAGGAAGCACTTGAGTATCTCCAATGGCTTTTTTCCCGTCTCTGCAGGAAATCGCAAATAATTCTTCTAAACATTTATCATAAACTTTAGTGAAAATTTGTATATTACTGGGATTAACAAGACTTTAAACACTGCTGAAATGCCAGAAGTCTACATTTACTGTCCAGATATTTAGTCATGCAAAGTCTTGCCATTCACAATATGCTGTATAGTATCATTAACATATATCACAAGATAAAATATACTCTTCAGACAAATTTAATTACATATTAGAGACAAAGCCACATTTCATAATTTTCTTGATTAATTTACGGTTTCCACTAAATCATTGATGTTGTTGGTGTTGTCGAGTGCCATGAAGCAGGTTCCAACCCATAGCAACCATATATAGGGTTCCCAAGGAGCGGCTGATAAGCTTGACTGCCGACCTTGTAGTTCAACCCAACTTTGCAGACCAGCACGTTAACCCACAGTGCCACACCAGGACACTAACTCATTAATAAGTCTGAGTATATTAGCTCTGGAGTATATTACCTCTGGAGTCCTGATGTGATGCTATGGGTTAATGTGCTGGACTGTAAAGTTGGTTTGAACCACAAGGTCGGTGGTTCAAGCTCACCAGCTGCTCCATGGACACCCTATACAGAGTTGCTATGAGTCAGAACTGAATTGGCATTGACATCACTTAACAACAACTTAATTGTTGCTGTTGTTATGTGCCGTGGAGTCGGTTCTGATCATAGCGACCCTGTACAGGGTTTCCAAGGCTGTAAATCTTTACGGGAGCAGAAAGACTCATCATTCTCCCACGGAACAGCTGGTAGTTTCAAACTCCTGACCCTGAGGTTTGCAGCCCGATTTGTAACCACTACGCTACCAGAGATAAACCTAACAAGCAGCCGTAGTAGAAATGGGAATCATTAATTCTGTTTTTTATTATTATTATTAACTTGAGCATGTATCAATGAAATAATCTTAATTTTGCAATTTCTTTTTAAGACCACATAAAGGTAACTGTCTACCTGTGCAGCAGGTAAATCTGGTTAAAATGTGAGTGTTGTTAATGTTAAATGTCGTTGAGTCAGTTGCAACTCATAGACATCTTATATAGGATTTCCAAGCAGTGGCTGGTGGGTTTGAACCACCAGCAGTACACTGGCTATTCTACAACACCACACCAGGACATCAAAATTGCACTGAACTGCTAACTACAAGTTCGGCAGTTCGAGCCCATCAGCCACTCCTTGAAAACCCTATACAGGGTTACTATGAATGGGAACCAACTCAAGGGCTCTTAGCAACAACAACAAAACACTCTGATAAGCAAACAGTGTATCAAAATTTCAATGAGATACTATTTTACATAAAGGAGTCCTACTGTCACTGTGGGTTAGGCATTGGGCTGCTAAATGCAAGGGTAGCAATTCAAACCCACCAGCCACTCCACAGAAGAAAGACAAAGCTGTCTATTCCAATAAAGTTTCTTGGAACCCCTACACATGGGTGCTACAATTTAGAATCGATGTGATGATAATACGTTTGGTTTTGATTTGATCTTTAAAACAAACTAACAACAAAAAAATCCATTTCCATCAACTTACAGCAATCCTGTATAGGGTTTCTAAAACTGTAAATATTTATGGAAGCAGCCAGCCTCATCCTTCTACTGCAAAGCAGTTGGTGGGTTTGAATCATTGATAATGCAGCTAGCAGACAAATATTTAACTCACTATGTCACCATTTAAGATGGCCATAATCAAAAGGATGGACAATAACAAGTATTTTCAAGAAAGTGAATTATTAGAACATTTATATTACCCTGATGATGTTATTGTAAAGTACTGTCAAGTTGTTCTGAAACCCAATAAAGGGTTTCCAAGGTTATGCATCTTACATCTTTGCAGGAACATAAAGTCTCATCTTTTTCCCATGGAGCAGCTGGTAGGCTTGAATTGCCAGACTTGTTCCAAGTCTGGTACATATTATACACAATCACAGCACTCCACATTTTGTGATTGGAATGTAATTACAACCATTTTGAAATATTGATAACCCAGGAATTCTGCTCCTAGACATACATCCTAAAGAAATAAATGCCTGTCTATTCAAGCACATATTCACAAATGTTCATAGCAGTAATAGTAATAGTAGACAAAAAGTATAAACAAGTCAAATGTTTACAACTCATCAATGGATGAGCAAAATATGGTGTATATCCATACAATGGAATATTATTCAGCCATAAAAAGAAGCAAAGTGCTAAACCATGTTCCAAAATGAATTAGCCTTTAAAATATTATGCTAGATGAGAGAAATACCCCCATTTGTCTTGTCAGGTTGCCATACTGTGGTGGCTTGTGTGTTGTTGTGATTCTGGAAATACTGATGAAGATCAAAGAGCACAGCCTTCAATATCGGTTGCACCCAAATGTAAAAACAAACAAACAAACAAACAAAAATCTTTACCACTGGATCAATAAACAATGACCGTATCAATGGAGAAAAGATTGAAGTCTTCAAAGACTTCATTTTGTTCAAATCAACCATCAATACTTAAGGAAGAATCAATTTAGAAATTAAATGACATATTGCATTAGGTAAATGTGATGCACAAGACCTCTTTAAAGTTTTGAAGAGCAACAATGTCAGTTTAAGTCAGTTCAATAACCTCATATGCATGTGAAATTTTGACAGTAAATAAGGAAGGCTGATAGAAGAATTGATGCATTTGAATTATGTTGTTGGAGGAAAATATTAAAAGTAACCAAGAGACACAGCAAAGTGGAGGCAGTGACCAGCGCTACAAGCCATGGAGTTGCGCGTCTCGAGGGGGAGGTGTGACTGATTTTTCATCTTTTACTTTTCATTTTTCACGTATCTTTCCTCTTCATTCCGATCGTGCCCTCACTGATCAGACCAGACACCTTCAGGTGTGCGGGAGCACACCCTCAAAAGAGTCCAGCATTGCACCCACAGTTTTCCAACAGTACAGAGAGGAAACCTACAGGCTGCTTCTTCTGACATCTGACTCTGGGACTCAGCCACAAGGTTGACCTGGGCAGGACCCTTTATCCCTGCCTGCACAGGAAAGGTCAGTGGACAATCAATCACAATTTTATTTTTGTTTTTGATTGGTGGTTTCTGTCTCTGCTTTTATATTGTTTCTGTCTTTGGTCATTTTGTCCTCACTCTTCTCCCAGGAGTTGGAGCTTTCTCCTCCTACCTTACCCATATAGCCAAGCTACAAGCATACCCTGTAATACCCCACTATCTGGACAAGAGCCAAAACCAGCTGCTAGGCATTACAAGTGAAAAGGTAAGCCTATCTCCAGATCATATCCATCAGGAGACGCTCAGTAAGCTTAACAACAAAGCAACATACATCCATTTAAGCATTTAAAACCCACATAACTGCTGAAAATGTCTAAGAAATCACAATTAAATATCTCAACACATGTCCAAAACCAGAAAAAAGTAACTGAGACAATGAGCTGGAAGCAGACACAGACTTTACAGTAGAAGAGCAGGCTCTGGATCTGCATGAGAAAGAGTTCAGAAGAATAATATGGAAACAAATTCAAATGCTCTGAAAAGGGGTGGAGGAAAATAAGGAAGAAGTCAGGAAAGTGTTACAGGAGCAATCAAACAGATAGATATGGCATTGGAAACAATCCAAAAGCTGCAAAAAGATGTCCAGATGATTAATAATAAAATATCAGAAATGGACAATACACTGAAAGGGTAAAGGAGTAGAATGGAAGAGATGGAAGCTAGAACCACAAATTTCTCAATACTACTAAGATAGAACAATAAGCAGAAAAAAGGATTGAAAAAATCTGAAAAGAGTCTAAGATTCATACTGCATAACATGAAGAGGAATACCTTAAGAATTATTGGCATTCCAGAACAGGAAGAATCAGAGAAGTCCACAGAGGACATAGTTGAGCTTCTGGAAGAAAATTTTCCTAACATGTTGAAGGATGAGAAGATAAACATTCAAGAAACTGAATGAACTCTAGGAAGGATAGACCCCAAAAGAAAATCACTGAGACATATCATAATCAAGCTCTCCAAAATCAATGACAAAAGGGCAGAATCCTAAAAGCAACCAGGGAAAAGAGAAGTGTTACCTACAAAAGCAAGTAAATCACATTAACCTCTGACTTCTCAGCAGAAACCATACAGACAAGAAGGCAATGGGGAGACATATATAAAATGCTAAAAGAAAAAAAAAACTGCCAACCAAGAATCATCTATCCAGCAAAACTGTCCATCAAATATGATGGTGCAATCAAAACATTCCAGGATAAACAGAAGCTAAGAGATTTTGTCAGAGCCAATCCAGCACTTCAAAATATCGGAAAGGACATTCTTTGGAATGAAAATAAGCAAGAACAGACAACAACCAGATATTGACAGACATGGCAACACCACCTTGAACTCAGTCAACAGATAGCAGAGTTCAGAATGGAACAAAATTATAGCAATGAATTCCCAGGACCTGTGAGGCCAACCAAAGATCAAAATATTAATAATGTCAAAGAAAGGAAAAATACAGGAACAGAGATTCAGGTGGTGAGGAGTTCGAGTAGATGACAAGATACAACAGACTGTCTTAAATGCAGGGAAAACTTAATAGATTATATGGTAACCCCAACAAAAATTAATACTTCACAACTGACCATTAAAATGAAGATCCAAGCAGAACAAGGAAACATTAAAACTGAGAAAAAACCCGACAAGAAATAGCATCAAAGTAACCATGAACTTCCAAGAGAACAAACAAATCTTTGTGGTTAGAAATACAGCCAGAATGATGTTATAAGCCAGGATTGCCAGACTTCACCTCTCAGACTTCAAACATATTATCAGGAGGTATCAGCCCCTGGAGAAAGGCATCATACTTGGTAAAGTGGAGGATCCGTGAAAAAGATGATTGGCACAGTGGTAGCAACAATGACCTCAAACATAACAGCGATTGTGGGGTTGTCATAGGACCAGGCAGTGTTTCATTCTGTTATATGTAAGGTCACTATGGGTCGGTACTGACTTGACTGCACCTAACAACAACAACAAATGAAAGAAACCAGATACAAAAAATCCACACATTGTTATGGCAATTCAGAGTGAGAAAATATATTAGTGGTTGCCAGGGGATGGGTTAAGGGGGAAACAAGGAATAAGTGCTAATGGGTCCAAGATTTATTTTTGGAATGATGAAAAGTTCTGGAATTAATAGCACTGATGGCTTCACAACTTTCAGAATATACTAGAATCTACTGAATTACACAATCCAAACATTAGAGTTTATGGGATATGTATCATTTCTTACTTAAGAACAAACTGTATTTTTACTCATCAACACTGTAAAAGTTCATATGATTACCCTAGAAACCTAATATTGGGGCCTTGGAACAATCATTAATTCTTTTATTTGTTAATGAAAATAAGTATCAGGAAAGATTTGGAATTTTTATTCCTATACCTCATGGACATTGTTGAGCACTTTGGAGACATACAGACTATAAAATTAATCTTTAATATGACATATATAATATTTCATGGGTGGTTTCAAACATACTTATCAAAAATCATCTCCCAACAATGTCTTACCATATACGTAATACAGCAGTCGCATTGAAAATAACCAATCATTCAATGATCTTGCTTTTATAAGTACCCTTCTACAAGTTATTCTGTTTGCCTAGAATGCATGACCTCATCTTCTCTGTCTCAACAACCCCTCAGTAAATTTTAAAGCTTTTATGAAGGTTTTTGGAACCTTCAACAAAAGTGAACTAATTCTACTTGGCACATATGTTGCTAAACCTTGTTTGAACAAATATTTTTTAAATGATTGTATGAACCTATTCTTATTAATTTCACTAAAACTAAATGTCAACTAAAGTTTTCTTATTCAAGTCAGTAAGGGGAATATATTCAAAACTGATATATCAATGTGTAAATAATCAGATAAATACAAATACAGTAATTAAATCATATGTACTCAAGAAAAAGGGAACAATAATAATTACATAAACACATGAGTGTGGAAATAAAAGCAGTGACAAATTAAAAATATATGTAAAGGAAGGAATAACATCAGCATCTACACAGACAAGTATGGTGTTTTAATAGTCTTGACTCACGTAGTACAGTTAAAGCGAAAAATATAGAATCTTTATAAACAGATAAATAATCATTTAAAATAATTATTATCAGCAATTCAAAACAAAATTAATATGCATCATTTAAATATGACAAACCATATTAAGAAGATTGATAATATTAATTTTAGGTCTATATGTTTTTAATGGAGTCCCAGTGTAGTGATGTAGGATAAGAATCAGACCATAAAGTGCAAGGTGTCAGTTCAAATCAATCAGTGGCTCCTTGGAAACCATATATAGGATGCTATGAATCAGAAACTATAAATTTAGCAACAACAAATGCATATAATAATTTACATTCTAGGCATTAAAAAGTCACTTCACCCAAATTGACTTCACTACCTTGAGGTCACCATGAGTTAGAATCAATTCAATGACAAGTAACACAAATCAACGCTCAAGATGAAAAAGGATTCCAAATTTACTATTGAATAATACTCAACCACCACCACCACTCACTGTAAGGCCTGTTTTACCATGAGCGCTTTGCTGATGAAAATGTAAAGATTTATATAAACTTATCGCTGAAAGTCCTTAACACTGCATTCATAAATAAATTTGTGGTAAACTGAAATATTATTTAGAACATAACAATTTGTTTTATATTAAATATTTCAGTGCAGACAATGACTATATCTTATTCCATAACTTTTACATTAGCTATTTGTTGCTGTTGTTAAGTACCGTGGAGTCGGTTCTGACTCATAGCGACCCTGTATAGGGTTTCTGAGGCTGTAAATCTTTACAGGAGCCCTTTGGTTAGATGGTAAGTACTTTAATATTAAATAGTTATAAAACTATTCATCTTTTCATATTACTGGAAAATATTCCTTCACAACAGCAAATATTTTGGACTATATTATTTCTTCATTTGTTCACAAGAAATATGGAATAAAATTTAATTCTAGCAACTCAGGATATGGCAAAATTTTCAATATGATAAAGATTCATAAAATTATATACTTGCTTAAACATAAATACAATGCTGGAAACATTTGAAATTATTAAAAAATAAGATTGGAAACAAAAATCAACTAATTACCTTAATTTACTCTTCAGTTGCTAAAAATCCATGGTTTTTTCCTCCAGTTTACTGAAGTAAACATTTCTGTAAACATAAAAAGAAATTATTTAATTAGATGATGAGGTAAAACATATTTCAAATCATGTGCAGGTTGCAGAATTATTCAAACAGATTTTTGGTTTTCTGATTATTTCCCATACATTTTTTCACCACACAATCTTAGGGGTATCTCAGAAGAACCACGGTATGAACAGGAAATCCAGGATACATGTGACACATCTTCCTATACCATCTTATTCAAGGCTTGCTGGAAAACGCTGTTTTCCTAACTACAAGAACCCATTAATTTAAAATTAATTTAATATAAACTTACTTGTATTTTTAAAATTTGTGACAAATTTTAAAACAAATGAAGTGAAGATAAATGCTGGAGTTTCCAGGAGATTTCCTGGTTTCTTCCAACAGGGCACTTCTAGATAAGATGCTAGGTAATATTTAATCACTTAAGACATTAGAGAATGATGGTTTGATTAAAAAATAAACAAATGATACCCACCTCAGTAGACCTTGCTCCATAATGTCACAAAAACAAACATTATATACAGTCTCTATGTATTTATATATGTAACTACAAATACTGTAATTTACAATAACTCAATTATATTTCCATTTGAAACACTATGAAGAAATTTAAAAAATAATAATGACTAACCTAAATGGTAGATTTACATTTATTCCTTCATTTTCTTAATAGGGTGAAAATATTTTTCTATTTTTTCATATTATTTAACTAATAATTAGCATTTTAGCTTTTATAAAACAAAAGGAACTTTGTCTTTAAAAGTGTTTTCCTTTGAACAGAAGATGCCTAATGATTCTCTAACTGGTCAGAAAAATGTTTGAATTTTGTATATGGTCTTTTAAGAGCTTTATTCAAACATTAGCTGCAGTCATGAATTTATTATTATACTTAATATTTATAGGCTATGAGACACGTTAGGATCCCAGGTAGCATAGTGGATAACAAGCTGGGCTGCTAACCACAAGATCAACAGTTAGAATCTATTAGTTGCTCCCCCAGAGAAAGATGGAGCTTTCTGCTCTAAAGATTTAGAGCCTCAGAAACCCTATACAGGGTCGGTGTGTATCAGAATTGACTCAATGGCACAAAACCAAACAACCAATGAGACATATTATGCTATTAAAAGATGTTTACATTACCATATATACCAACTAATGTCAAAATCCATTGTCTAGCCCAGAAACTTTTCTAAAATGAATAAGAAATTAGATATGGGGCAGAAATTAAATCAAATAGAATTAAAATCAACCTCTACTTTAAAGACTCACTACTGATTATAATAAATAAAAACAAGCAAAAAAATTACCATTGGCTTGATTACAACAGTGAAGAACCATCCTATAGGTTTTTCAAGATTATAAAGCTTAATCATTGCAGACTTCCACATCTTTATTCTGAAGAGTGGTTTGTGGGTTCGAACTACTGACCTTTTGGTTACTAGAGAAGCTAATGCCACCAAGACTCTTCTATTAACTATGTTGTTATGTGGTATTGTCAAGTCTGTCCCGTTTCATACAGACCCTGCATAGGGTTTCAGAGGCTATACATTTTTAGATGAGCAGAAAGCCTGCCTCATCTTTCTCTCATGGAGTGGCTGCTAGGTTTGAACTGCTAACCTTGTGGTTAGAAGTCCAGTGCTTATACTAAAGTGCCATACCAGGACTTTATATTAAGTAAAGAATTAATAATTTTTGTCAGAGGATTTGAAAATATTCAATCAATTGAACTTTTTTTTTTTCTGTAAAATTATGTCCATTTATATTTGGATAATTATTGAAGTAACACAAGATGAGTCCAAGGAAATATTTAAATGGAAAACTTGATTAAATGGACAAGCAATTAAAACCCATTTTTTAAATGAATTGCTTGAATTTTCCCTGTGCAACAATCCTTTCAACTAATCTAGCATGCTTCTTTTTAAATATTTGACTGTTAACATGAGATACTTCTGCCCTGGTTTTTGAAAACATGAACATTCCATATTTTAAATGTTCTACATAGCTGAATAATCATTGGTAATAATAGCAAAGGATTGCCTAAAAGGTTGTCATCCTTTAATTCTCCTTTCTCCCATTTGGAAAGTACATTCTGACATTCAAGCACCACTAATGGTGCACATTTTTCCCTTATACCACCAGACCCACACAACCACAGAAAGAATCAATTTTTTTTTCTTTGTATATTCCTCTATGTAATGATCCTTACTCTGTAATGTGAATTGCCTGATTGTTGTTGTTCTTAAGTGCCCTGAAATGGGTTCCAACTCATTGTGACCCTGTAAAGGGTTTCCAAAGAACAACTAGTGGGTTTGACCTGCCAACTCTGAGGTTAGCAGTACAGTACTGCCTATATCAAGACTTAGAATTGTCTTGATAACAAATACTATTTCTTCTCCATTTTCCTTTTGTTTTTATCACATCTCATAAAGGGCAAAGACCATGACATGATTGACTGGGTACAGAAAATATTAGCATTCTTTTTATTTAAAAAAAAAAATGTGCTTATTAGAAGTTATTTGTATTTCCCTTAAAAACAACAATACAAAATCATATATATATATTTTTTTTATTTGTTTGTCTTGCTGCTTTTTAGTTTCTTTTTCTAAAAGCAGAGAGTCTTCAACTTATGAAGACTCTAATGCTCAAGTAGGCTAATTCAACATCTCAATGCTTCATTCAATTACAGCTAATTAAGGCACATAAGAGTCAGAAGACATCTCAGACAAAATAATAGGCTTACATGTGGTCATGTACCTGGCTGAGAAAAAGACAGTCAAGTGTGGATAAAACACAGGAAAGTGGGAGAGGGACAGGAAACAAAAGAAAACAGTCAAAGGAACGGAATAGGTATCATATCAAGTGAGACTACCCTATCACCATAAAGTAACAAGGCTGAATTTATTTTGTAATTAGTAAACTTGATTTAAAACATTTTGTTAAAGAAGCTAATAAAAACAATTTTATATAAAGTGACTACTACTTTGAAGAAAAACATTAAATTAAGAATATGAAATTTGGCATATTTTGAATGAAAATGAAACCCTAACAATTTTTTAAATTTTAATTATGTTATCATTACATGTTAATCACATATGTTGTTGTTAGGTGCCATTGACTCAGTACCAACCCATAGCGACCCTATGCACAGCCGAACGGAACACTGCCTGATCCTGGGCCAAACTCACTACTGTTGCCACCCTTGAGTCCATCAATGCTGACACTTGGCCAATCCATCTCATTGGGGGTCTTCCTCTCCTTTGACCCTCCACCTTCTCCAACGACTTGTCCCTCCTGACAATATGTCCGAAGTATAAGAGACGAAGTTTGGCCATCTTGGCATCCAAGGAACATTCTGGCTGCACTTCTTCCAGGAAGGATCTATTGGTTCTTTTGGCAGCCCATGGCACTTTCAATATTCTCTTCCAACACCATAACTCAAAAGCATCAATTCTTCTACCGCCTCCCTTATTCACTGTCCAGCTTTCGTGTGCATATGAGATTCTTGAAAATACCATGGCTAGGTTCAGGTGCACTTTAGTCCTCAAGCTGACATCTTTGCTCTTCAATACTTTAAAAAGGTCTTGTGCAGCAGATTTGCCTAATGCAATATTTTTTGTTTGTTTGTTTGATTTCTTGACTGCTGCTTCCATGAGTGTTGACAGTTGATCCAAGAAGAATGAAATCCTTGATAACTTCAATCTTTTCTCCATTGATAAGAATTTTTGTTTATTGGTCCAGTGGTGAGGATTTTTGTTTTCTTTATATTGAGATTTAATATATACCAAAGGCTGTGCTCTTTGATCTTCAAAAAGCATGCCAAAAAATTCACCACCAATTACTAAAGTTTAGTATAGGATTCAAAAATTACATGGAAATGCTTTTGGTTTCAAGCACTATATAGTTTTAATTAAAAATGCAAAATTAAGTAAATCTGTACTTTAGGTCAAACACTGTAATGAAATACATAGATAAGGAATGAAAAAAAAAAAACAACCCAAAAAAACCCTGCAGGTCTGTTTCCCAAATTAACAAAATAAATAAATAAACAGAATATTATGAACAACTGTACAGCAACAAACTAGGTAATCTAAACAAAATGGACGAATTCTTTGAAGCATACAAACTATCGTAACTGTTTGAAGAGGAAATAGAAAATCTCAGTGAAACCATAGCAAACAAAGAGATTGAATAAGTGATCAAAAACCTCCCTCAAAACAGTTCTGGACCAGATGGCTTCAGAGGAAGAACCGACACCAGTTCTGTTTAAACTCTTCCAAAATGTAGAAAAGAAAGTTTACTCTCTAGTTCATTCTATGAAGCAAACCAAAGACACCACAGGAAAAAAAAAATCACAGGCTTTCTTATGAATATATACAAAAATCTTCAACAAAAGACTAACTGAAAGAACCCATAGATACATATTTGCATACACCTATTGCATATACCAGAGTGCTTCGAAAAGTTCACACAAAAACAGAATTAAAAGACAATGAAAACATATGTATATATATGTTTACTATGCAGCTGGGCTCTTCTCAGTGACCAATCCAAAACCCACTGCCATCAAATGTATTCTAAATCATAGTGACCACATAGAACTGAGTAGAACCACTCTTTTAGGTTTTCAAGGCTATACATTTTTATGAATGCAAACTACCAACCTTTTAGGCAGCTGACCAATGCTTAACACACTGCACGACCAGGAATCTTTATCTAGAGCCCAGTATTCTTTAAATTAGCTTTATGCCATCTCAAAACCAAAAATGTTAATAATGAAATAGAGAAGTAATTTTTTTATGGGTGGACAAGAAAAAAAACTACTACCATTTCTACTAATAATACAAATACTATTTTAACAACCGCAGCAGAAGAACAAGAGTGAGATTTTGTTTTGTTTTAATTGAGCATCTAACTCACAAAATGTAAGCACTTCTTAGGAATCAGCTCATTTAAATAATCACCTATGCCTTATTCTTAGTCCCATTATAATGATAACAAAAGCATATTTTAGAAAGATTGAGCAAAATCTCCCCAGATTCTATAACCTGTAACTGCTAGATCCAGGAGATCTGATATCAATCAACTCATGGTTTAGCCTTTACTGTATAATTCTATGAACAAACAAGAAAAGGCACAGGCAAAGACAAAATTATTAAAAGCTAAAATAACACAAGATACAGTATTTGTGTATGCTTATTTTAGAATAATATAACTCTACCACCATTCAAAGACATGCTAATGATTGAGTCATTCAACAAATGTATGAGATAATGCTGTATGGTAGAAATGAGTCTCAAGGTTGGCCACACAAAGATGAAAAACAAATAGCTTGAAATCTTAGAGAATCTACTGAAAACAAACAAACAAACAAATGACTAAAAAAAAAAAAAATCATAATATAGCTACTGCTATAATGAAAAGCAATGATGTCAGTGAAAGATAAAGATCCACGTACTTCATTAGAAGAGAAAAAGAAGCATTAGTTTATGGATAATTTGATCATTTACAGTTAGTTCTCCTACACATAGTTGCTAAAACATTGACTTTATTTAAGATTTCTATACCTTCAACTAGGCCTTCAAAATGTTATCCTTTTAATGATTGTGTTCAAATTAAGTCATTGTTGTATAAGAGAAAGCTCCTTGGTGTAGGACTTTTGGAATAGTTGAGTAGCTTAGCAGATACTCTCTAAAATCAATGATATCACTAAACAAAATTATCTAAAAGTACCATTTTAGGAAGCACTAAATTGACTAATGTCATAAAATTGAGAAATGTTTGTTCCAGAAAATCTATATTATCTCTGCTTCAGATAAATTGAAAATTAACCTATAAAACAAATCTTAGTTAACTTAAAGGGATTGAAATCATACAGTACATACTAACCAAAGTAGAACCAAAGTAGAAATATTTAAAAAGAAAAAAATTTAAACTCCTAAATATTTGAAAATTAGAAAACCTTTCTAAACAACCAATAGAACACAAAAGAAATTAGAAAATGTTTTATACAGAATGAAAACAACAGCACTAGATGTCAAAAATTATAGGATGCAACTACAGCAGAGCTCTGTAGCTTTGTAGGCAAATATTTAGCTTTAAACACCTATCTTTAAAAAGAAGTAAATTCTCAAATTGATAATAAAAAATTTTATCTAAAGGCAATAGAAAACAAATTAAATACAAAACAAGGAAAAGGGAGAGAATAATAAACCATAATGCTGATCACGAGAACAATGTTAAAGCGAAACTCTTACACTAATTATGTATTTTCTATTTTGAGACGTTTTTACTCTCTGCGCCTTAGGATTAGATACAAATAAGATGAAATGATTCACTAGTTTCCTTCCTTTTAAAAATATGTAACAGATATTTTGCGGACAGATAAAAAAAAAATCTATAAAGGAGGTGATTAAATAACGTACACACAACTTTTATGTGTTATTCAGGTGAAGATCTGCAGATAATCTAAAACATGAAATTTTCTTATTCAACATGGTAAATTAGAAAAGGCAGAACTTCTTGCATTTTGCTCCGATGGGTATAAAAATAATACTAGAAATAAAAGAGATTTATTGTGATAATAGTAATTAGCCTGTCTGTATGTAAAGAGAGGAAATATAAAGATGAATAGAATAGAAAAGATAATGGAAGGATTAACAAAAAACAAAAAACTTTATTAAGTTGAGCTGAAGTTAGTGGTTCAAACCCACCAGTCACTCCATAGGAAATGGATGAGGCCTTCTGTTTCCATAAAACTGGCGGATTAGTGAAAAAGAGGAAGTACCACAACAAGAAGGATTGGCACAGTGGCAGCTCCAATATACTCAGGCATAAGAATCTATGCATAAGAACCTTGTGAGGATGCCATAGTACCAGCCAGTGTTTTATCTGTTGTACATAGGATTGTAATAGCTTGGAATTGACTCAACACCACCTAACAACAACAAGGTTCCCTTAAAGATTTGCAGTCTCAGAAACCCTACACAGGGTCTCTATTAGGAGAAATCAGCTTGATGGCAGTGGATTGATTTCAGTTTTATATACCCAGGTACTATAATAATGGCTAGGGTTGTTGTTGTTAAGTGCCAGCTAGTCAGTTCTGACTCAGGGTTTCCAAGGAGCAGCTGGTAGGTGTTAACCTCCGAACGTGCAGATAGCAATCCAATGCTTATCCTTCAGTGCCATGCAACCTTCACGTAAATTGACACAGTTCTTGTTCTCATAGAGAAGACATTATTCTCATTAAAATCAAAACCCAAGATAAAGTATTTTACTACTTTCCTTTAGTATGCAATTCAGTTACACAGAGATCGTTCTTACCCATACAGAAACAGTACCCTGATCAGTTATAAGTCCGTGACATTTATAACATCATATTTTCATCCCAGCCTGAAGGTACTTGGTTAAGGCATAACACTTGAATGATAACTCCTCCAGGGATTTGTTTTTACCCTACTCTTTCTACCTTGATTCAGATACTATAGGAAGGTACATTATCTGTCACAATATGTTTTACAGCGAGAGCGAGACAGAGAGACAGCGAGAGCGAGACAGAGAGACACAGAGCGAGACAGAGAGAGAGAGAGAGAGGGAGTTTTTCATCCTCAACTATCTTAAATTACCAAATCAGTGAGTCCCTGTGACACTGTTTTTAGCCACAAACACCTGTTCTTGAATTGGACCCACAACTAAATCCAAAGGGTTGAGCAATGTTCCTAGTATGTATGAATCAATATAACTATTGTTATGTGGCACATTAGGTGCAAAAATAAGACTGTTTTTGATACTCCATCATCAGAAAGAGTATTCTATTGTTCAAAGGCAAATGAACAGCTACCTAAGATAGGTGAAAAGAAAGTAAATTATACATCAGATTTGACTGCTGAAGGCTAAAAGAGACACCTAGAATAATGCAGACCTTGTGTGAGCACAGAAAGATAGGAAGGTTTCTGCTCTCCTTTAGACATTCCGGCATTAGAAGTAGTAAGCAATCCATTTCTCTGACCCTAACATTTGTAACTCTTGGTGTGGTGTTGTAGGATACGCATTGAATCGTGAACCACATACTCAGTGGTTCAAATCTACCAGCTACTCCTTGGAAACCTTACATAGGGTTATTATGAATCAGAATTGATTAGACTACATTTACTAAGATGTGGTAAATGCAGGATATAAATTTTCTCAGCAATGTCTTTTCTTTTTCCTTCTCTGCCTGAGAAATAACTTTCAAATTATAAATATGAAAACAATTATGTAATTTACCCTGTTTTTAATCTTTCAAAAACGGCTGTGTTGTGACTCTAATGAACATATATCTGCATACTAATCAAGGTTTTCAACTTTTGTAATAATGAGTTACCAAGCTTCTTCTTTGATAATAAAATGCATCCAATCTCTACATATTAAATAATCATTTTATATTAGTATAGCTGAAATCAACCCCACTATTTCATGCAATGACAATTGATGAAGAATAGATATATTTACATATTCTAAGAAAAAACAGTTTAAAGCAATGTAAATTGGCTTTAAAATAAATGATATGATAGTCACCAAAAGGAAATGCTTGATGATCAACCATTTCAAGAGGGAGCATATGATAAAAAGTCAATTACACTGAAGGAAGAAGTCCAAGGTGCACTGAAGAAAATGACAAAGAACACGGCACCGGGAATTGATGGAATGAAAATTGAATTCTTTCAAGAAAGTGAGGTGGCACTGGAAGCACTCATTGATATATGCCAAGAAATTTGGAAGACAACTATTTAGCCAACTAATTGGAAGAGATCTATATTTGTGCCCGTTGCAAAGAGAGGTGAACAAATGAAATGTGGAAATCATCAGACAATATTTTTTATATCCCATGCAAGTATAGTTTTACTAAAGATAATACAGAAACAGTTGCAAGCATACATTGACAAAGAACTTCCAGAGGTTCAAGCCAGATTCAGAGGAGGACATGGAATAAGGGATATCATTGCTGATGTCCAATGAATGTTCACTGAAAGCAGAAAACACCAGAAAGGTGTCTATTAGTGCTTTATTGACTATGAAAAGGCTTTCGATTGTGTGGATCATGACAAGCTATGAACAACATTGCGAAGTATGAGTATTCCTGAACACGTCATTGTGCTCATGAGGAATCTGTACATGAACTAAGAGGCAGTTGCTCAGAGAGAACATGTGAACACGGAATGGTTTAAAATTAAGAAAAGTGTGTGACAAGGTAGTATTCTTTCACCATAGTCTTTCTCTTATTCAACCTGTATGCTGAGCAAATAATCCAAGAAGCTGGGTTACATGGAGAAAAATATGGCATCAGGATTGGAGAAAACTCATTAACAACCTGTGATATGTCTTGCTTGCTGAAGGTGAAGAGGACTTAGAACACTGACTAATGAAGATCAAAGAGCACAGTCTTCAGTATGGATTGCATCTCAATGTAAAGAAAACAAAACCCCTCACCACTGTGCCATTAAACAACATTCTTATCAAAGGAGAAAAGATTCAAGTTGTCAAGGACTTCATTATTCTTGGATCAACTATCAACACTCATGGAAGCAACAGTCATGAAATAAAAGGACATACTGCATTAGGCAAATCTGCTGCATGAGACCTTTTTAAAGTACTGAAGAGCAAAGAAAGATATTAGCTTGGAGAATCAGGTGCGCCTGACTCAAGCCATGGCATTTTCAATAACCTCATAAGCATGTGAAAGTTGGACAGTGAATAAGGAAGACCATGCAAGAATTGATGCATTTGAGTTATGGTGTTTTAGGAGAATATTGAAAGTGCCATGGGCTGCCAAAAGAACCAACAGATCTGTGTTGGAAGAAATGCAGTCAGAGTGCTCCTTGGAGGAAATTTCAAATACTAAATAGAATATAATTAATTTTTAAAATATACTAGCATATAAGTAACACTCACTGATATTGTTTCTTACAATATGAATTTTACAGCTCAAATCAGCTTTTCTTTTTTTAAAGATAAACATTGTTTTTGTTGTTGTTATTGCTAAGTGCCATTGTGTAAGTTCCTTCACAGAGACTCTATATATAGGGTTTCCAAGGAGTACCTGGTAGGATTGAACTGCCAACCTCGTGGTTAGCAGTCCAGTGTTTACCCTACGTCACCAAAGCAGGATGAAGAAAGGGAAAATTACACAGTCACCTTGTTTTTTTGTAATGGATGCATTTTACAAGGATTCATAGAAATTAATTCATCTTGAATATCTTGGAGATGTTCACTATGTAAACAGTCTCCACAATGACTCTTGATGTGGTACTATGGGTTAGTGCAGTGAACTGCAAAGTTAGCTTGAACTGCAAGGCCAGAGGTTCACGCTCACCAGTCACTCTTCAGAAACCTTATACAGCGTCGTTATTGGTTGGAACCAACTTGACAGCACTTAACACAAACAACAACACAATGAATAAGGAGCCCTGGAAGCTCAATGGATTAAGAGTTCAGCTGCTAATCTCAAAGTGGTGGTGGTTATATGCCGTGGAGGTGGTTCTGATTCATAGCGACCCTGTATAGGGTTTGGTGGTGGAGGTGGTTATATGCCATGGAGTCGGTTCCGACTCACAGCAACCCAGTAGTGGGTTTCCGAGGCTGTAAATCTTTACAGGAGCAGAAAGCCTCATCTTTCTCCCGCGGAAGAGCTGGTAGTTTTGACCTGCTGACCTTGAGGTTCGCAACCCTAATTGTAACCACTATGTTACAAGAGTTCCTTAATCTCAAGGTAAGAAGTTCAAATTCACCAGCCATTACATGAAAGATGAGGTTATCTGATTCATAGATTCACAATCCTGGAAACCCTATGAAATAGGTCTATGCTATCCTATAGTGTTACTCTAAATTGGCATCTACTCAGTGGCAGTGCGTTTGTAGCTTGTTTTTCTCATCACTATATCATTTTTAAATGTAAGGCAAAAAAAAAAAAAAAAAAAATCAGCTTTCAGTGTGTGTAATTTAAACACTCTGCCATCACTCTCTCTCCTATTCTTTGATACCAAATAGAAGATATACCAAAGTCTAACCTAAAACATGGGTGCTGGAACAAAATTAGCCACGGTTACTAAGGGAGTAAAATTGTTGACTCATATGAAAATTATCTCAAGAATTATGGATGTTTACAAACTTGTATTTCATTTTAAGGCTATAAGTTTGAAAATGTTGCTATTGTTAGGTACCATCAAGTTCTTACTGACTCTACTATAGTAACCTTCTGCACAACAGAATGAAATACTGTCCAGTCCTGTACCAATCTGACAATCATTGCTACATCTGAACCCATTGCTACTACCACTGGGCCAATCCATCTTGTTGGGGTTCTTCCTCTTTTTCTCCGAACTTCCATTTTACCAAACATGATATCCTTTCCCAGGGAAGTGTCCCTCCTGACAATATAAGCAAAGTATGAGAGACAAAGTCGGTCATCCTGGCTTCCAGGGAGAATTCTGGCTCTACTTCTTCCAACACACATTGGTTCCTCCTTCTGGCAAGCCATGGTACTTTCAATATTCTCCTCCAACACCATAGCTCAAATGTATCAATTCTTCTACAATCTTCCTTATTCACTGTCCGAATTTCACATGCATATGTGGTTATTGAAAATACCGGGGCTTGGGTCAGGCACACCTTAGTCCTCAATCTGACATAGTCACTCATCAACACTTTTAAGAGATCTCGTGCAGATTATCTAACCCAATCTGTCTTTTGATTTTTTGACTGCTGCTTCCAAGAGAGTTGATGGGAGAACTGAGCAAAATGAAGTCTTTGACAGCTTCAATCTTTTCTCCATATATCATGATGTTATATATTGGTCCAGTGGGGAGGATTTTTATTTTCTTTACATTGAAGTACAGTCCATACCAAAGGTCTTTGATGTTCATCAGCAAATATTTTAAGTCCTCTTTGCTTTCAGCAAGCAAGGTTATATCATCTGTAACCTTGAAAATAAGAAGCTTTAAAAAGCCAATCAAACAGAAACTGGGAAATATTTTATCTTTTCTTTCTTTACTTAAAAGTTTATTATCCTTGTGTTTAGAGAATTATCTAATGTCTCTTCTAGCCATTACCTGTAACTCTTACCAAACAATGTTTCTGCCCTGCTCGGTTTGCTGAGAAGGTGGGAGAAGATACTAATATCATGACATGATTCAGCTATGGATGTTATTAGAATTCAATGCAATTGTAAGCACTTGAAACTCTAATATGGGTTTAAAATGAACCATCTCAGAAGTAGGAGAGAGGATGGCACTACCATCAACGAAGACTAGACTTGAGTGCAGGATGCCTTTTGGACCCTAAGTTTCCTACACATAGAACCTCCTTGACCCAGAGACAGATACCAAATGAGTGGCAGAAGACCAGCAGCAGCAGAACCAAGAATCAGAGTGCAAAACAAAGCAGTGGACGTCTCAGCCCACAGACCAAATAAAGCTTGTGTGATTTTTGACAGGAATCCTGATTGTAGACTGTGTGACTCCAGGCACTTAAGTGGAAAGCTAGGAGCCTTCAGGCTGAGGCTTCTGGTGAAGTGTTGTGTCCTGTTGGCATTTATTAGTAGCAGAATGAACAAGTGTGCCCTGAGCATTTTATGATTCTGTATTTGTAACCTGTTAACTTCTCTAGTAAACCCCATTAACTCTGTGTATGGTTTCTTGAGTTCTGTGTGGTCAGTGCAATGAATTATCAAACCCAATTCATCAGAGAGGCCTGTGAAAGGAACAACAGCTGCCACATGCCACATATTTTAGCACTCTGTCCTAAATTATCAGAATTTGGAGACACAAAATTTATTTTCCTTTTATGGTAAATTTAGAATATAACACAATTTAATTCCAAACTTTTATACTAAGTATAAAGTAGCTTAAGACAATACATGCCACAAAATGTTTTCAACAGTTATTCTTTCTAAAGTTATCAAATTTTTATATACTTAGGCAGTTTCTGGTGTAGAAAAATGATTTTTATCTCCTTAAAATAAGGCCACACTGTTAGCTGAGATCATTTCCAAAGAAAATCCAATATGCCAGAATACTCCTTGAGTTTTACTAAAGATAAGAACCTGGCATCTAATGAAGTGTTCTCAGAGGTTTAAAATAGTTTGGATTGCCAAACCAGACATTGAATCTCAAATGAGCTTTTTCCAACAATGCTCATTCCTCTGGTCATTAAATAAAATCAATAAATGTATTCTAACTAAAGTTTAAAAAGCTTCTGAGAAGTGGCCTCTGCCAAAGAGTTTTGGGAACGATCCAACTGTGCAGGGGGCAGGCTGTGGGATCAAAAAGCAGAAAGAAGAAATTGCTTCCACACAACTTAAAAAAAAAAAAAAAATCTGGCTGAGGACTAAAAGGGATTAGCTTACATATCAAATATCAGCTTTCCAATGCCTTGCAACTCTGCTTTTTCCTCTTTTTTTCAAGTACAATTCCTATTGCCTGTAGTTAATCCATGAAGCTTTATTTCTCAATTTCTGTAAAATTTACAAAATCATCAGTATTGACATTTTAAAATGGTGTGCTTTATTTCACACAGTAATGAGTCACTTATCTGAGACTCCAATATCAGAAAATAAGCCTGTTTCATCATATAGTTCTTAATCAGAAATTCAGTTTTTTAAAAATGAAAAAGTTACACTGCACTAAAACTCAACGAACTTAACTCACAGAAAGTACCTCAATCAAGAAATCATAATTCTTATTTTTTAAACAATTCTAACAAATATAAACCAAAACATGCAGAGGCAGCATACTGAAAGACTATCCACAACAAAGATATAAGACTTTGGATAAATGAATTCAAACCAAAAAGAAACTTAGAAGCAGTTTTATTGAAACTGAAAAGTATCTGAAACTTTGGTATTTTAGCAAAGTGAATATGTATCTCAAATTTTCAGACAATTTCCAATACCAAGAGAACTGTCCCATTCCCATCTAGATACTACATACGTGAAATTTTATTGGTAATTCAAATTACAAGTAATCAATGGGGTCAGCAGTTCAACATCACCAGCCACTCCTTGGAAACCCTATATAAGCTTGCCATGAGTCAAAATCAACTCCATTGCACTTAGCAACAACAAATGTATATTTTCAATTACTTCATATGCATGTGCAGTTGGACAATGAATAAGGAAGACTAGAGAAGAATTGGTACATTTGAGTTATGGTGTTGAAAAAGAATATTAAAAGTACCGTGACTTCCAGAAGACCAAACAAATCTGTGTTGTAAGCATAGCCAGAATGCATCTTAGAAGTCATGATGAAGAAACTGTCTCTCACACTTTGGACATGTTATTAGAAGGGACCAGTCCTTGAGTAGGCCATCATGATTGGTAAAGTGGAGGGTCACCAAAAAAGTGGAAGATGCCCAAGGTGATGAACGGACACAATGACAGCAGTAACGAGATGAAGCAAAATGAGGATGGTGCAGGACTCTGTGTGTGAAAAGGAACACATAAAGGTCTACATCCTAAGAAGGACTGGTATTGGCCATTTAGAATCTGAAAATCATATGGTTTATTATGCTAGAAACTACAAATTGAAGAGGAATGGCATCACTTTCATCAAGAAAAACAATATTCTGAGATCTGTATTGAAGGATAATGCTGTATATGCTAGGATAATACGCATAAGACAAAAAAGAAGACCAGTTAATACCACCATTAGTCCAATTTATGCATCAACCAGTAAAGTCAGTGATGATGAAACTGAAGAAGTCCAAGTTCTTCAAACTGAAATTGATAAAATATGTAATCAAGATATAATGATAATTATTAGTGTTTGGAAGGCAAAGGTTGGAAACAGAGATGTAGGATTAATAGTTACAAAATATGTCCTTGATGACAGAAACAATTCTGGAGATTGCGCCTATAGGGAAGCCCAGTTAATACCACTATTATTTAAATTTATGCACCAACCACTAAAGCCAGTGAACATGAAATAGAAGAATTCTACCAACATCTTCAATCTAAAATAGATCAAACATGCAATCAAGATGTATTGCTCATTACTGGTGATTGGAATGCAAAAGTAGGGAGCAAAGAGGAGGGTCCAGTAGTTGGAAAACTTGGACTTGGTGATAGAAATGATGCTGGTGAACGAATGATAGATTTCTGCAAGACAAATGATTTGTTTATTTCAAATACCTTCTTTAGACAGCATAACAGACGACTATACACATGGACCTCA
>NW_006408758.1:2298314-2301911 GCF_000296735.1 Chrysochloris asiatica
GAAGGATGTCATGCTGGGTAAGGTGGAGGGTCAGAGAAAAAGAGGAAGACCCCCAATGAGATGGATCAGCCAGGTGACATCATTGATGGCGGCGGTAGTGAGGTTGGCCCAGGATCGGACATTTGTTTCGTTCTGCTGTGCATAGGGTCGCTATGAGTCAGTTCTGACTCGATGGCACCTGACAACAACAACAATGACTTTTTCACTGGAAATACCTTTTTTTAACAACATAAATGACAATTGACTATGCACAGGGACCTTAATAAATGGGATACACAGAAGTTAAATTGACTACATCTGTGGGAAGAGAAGGTGGAAAACGTCCATATCATCACCCCAAAACAAGTCCAGGGGAGACTGTGGAACAGACCATCAGTTGCTCATATGAAATAGAGGTTGAAGCTGAAGAACATAAAACTAGTCCAGAGAGTCAAAAATTAATCTTGAAAATATCCATCTTAATTTAGAGACCCTCTCAAGAACAGAACTGATGCATTAGACACTAAACACTGAACAACAGAATAGTTGAGAGATGACATCAAGAACATCACATAGGAAGAAAGCAAAGGGTTATTAATAAGATACGAGAGAAAAAATGCCAAAGTAAAATTGGGTGTCAGATAAGACTCTGAAACTAGCTCTGTAGCATAGAGATGTTAAAGTAAATGGAAAAAATAGGTAGTAAAGGAACTGAACAGAAAACTTCAAAAGGCAGCTCAAGAAGACAAAGTTAATTATTATAATGAGATGTGCAAAGACCTTGAGTTAGAAAATCAAAAGGGAAGAACATGCTCAGTGTTTCTCAAGTTCAGATAACTTAAGAAAATATTCAAGTCTTGATTTGCAATATTGAAAGATTCTATGAGCAAAAAAAACACTGAGTGGTGCACACAAAGATGATGGAATGACTACACAGAGCTTCCGTACCAAAAATAAACAGTTGATGTTCAACCATTTCAAGAACAAGCATATTATCAAGATCCAATGGTACTGAAGCAAGAAGTCCAAGGTGCACTGAAGGCATTGGCAAAGAACTAAGCTCTGAGAACTAATACAAAACAAATTAAAATATTTCAAAAAGCTGAGTCAGCATTAAAGGTATTCACTTATCCATGCAGAAAAATTTAGAACACAGCTACCTGGCCAACTGATTGAAAAACATCCACATTTTTCACATTCTGAATAGAGGTGATCCAATGGAATGTGGAAAACATCTGACAATATAATTTAATATCACATGTAAGTTAAATTTTGCTCATAATAATTCAAAAGCTGTTTTAACAGTACACAGACAGGAAATTTCCAGAGGTTCAAGCCAGTTTCACATGAGGATATGGGACTATGAGTATCACTGCTGGAATCAGATAGTTCTTGCCTGAAAGCAGAGAATAACAGAAAGAAGCTTACCTGTGTTTTATCGATTATTCATATGCTTTTGCCTGTGTGGATCATGGCAAGCTATGGATAATATTGTGAAGAATGGGTATTTCAAAACACCTAATTGTGGCAGCATCAATGGGTTCAAGCATGGCAACAATAGTGAGGTTGGCCCAGGATCAGGCAGTGTTTCATTCTGCTGTGCATAAGGTTAGGTGCCAGCTCGGTGGCACCTAACAACAACAGCAACAATTGTGGTCATGAGGAACCCATATATATGTGCCACGAGGCAGTCATTCAAATAGAAAAAGGGGGCAACTGAACAGTTCAAAAATACATATATGTATATATTTTTAAAATATATAAAAATAATGATAAAGGTTGCAATACTGACTCATATATATATATATATGATAAAGGTGGTAATACTGATATACATCTATATCAGCCTTCATAATTTAGTACAGTTAAGGCTTTTAAGTACTTATGTACTATAAATTAATTGGATCAAGTTGCAGTTGAGTCCCTTTGACAGCATAAAATAGACAAAGAAAGTTTATTTTCTTATTTGTTATGTGTCAGTATTGCAATCTTTATCATTATTCATTATGTATGCTGAGCCAATAATCTGAGGAGCTAGATTATATGAAGAAGAATGTGGCATCAAGATCAGAGGGAGACTCAATAACAACCTGCAACATGCAGATAATCTGATCATTCTTACTGAAAATGAAGAAGATTTAAAATAATTACTGATCAACATTAAGGACTACAGCCTTCAGTATGGGTTGCATATCAATGTAAAGAAAACAGAAATCCTCAGAAGCAGACTAATAAACAACATGATGATCAATGGAGTGAAGACTGAAGCTGTCAAAGACTTCATTTTGCTTGAAGCCACTCCCAACACTCATGGAAGCAGCATCCAATAAATCAAATGATGTACTGCATTAAGCAAATCTGCTGTACAAAACCTCTTTAAAGTGACCAAGAGCAAAGATGTCAGTTTGAAGACTAAGGTGTGCATGACCCAAATGATGGTAATTTCAGTAACCTCATATGCCTGTAAAAGCTGGACAGTAAATAAGAAAGATCATTGAAGAATTGATGCATTTGAATTACGGTATTGTAAAAGAATATTAAAATATGGCCAGAAGAACAAACAAATCTGTGTTGGAAGGAGTACAGCCAGGAAGTTCGGAGACATCAGAATGGCGAGATTTCAGCTCTCATATTTCAGACATGTTATCAGGAGAGACCAGTCCTTGAAGAGGACATCCTGCTAGGTAAACTGTAGGGTCAGTGAAAAAGTGTAATACCTCCAATGAGAATGTTGGCACACTGGCAGTAGCAATGTGCTCAAGCATAACAACAATTGTGGGGATGGCATAGTACTTAGTTTTGTTGTGAATATGGTCTCTATGAGGTAGAACTGATTTGAGGATACCTAACAATAACAATTTTTTAACTTGTTGCTTTAACCTTTACTCAGTTAAAATATGTGAAAATTAAATATACATAAGAATGTAAGGCTATTGGGTTCCATGCTGGACTGTTAACTGCAGAATCAGTGGTTCACCCTTGAGTAGCTCCATGGAGAAAGATAAGGCCTTCTGTTCCCATATAGAAACCCTTAGAAATCCTATACAGAGGCACTATGAGACAAAATCAACTAGGCAGTATATACCAACGAAAAACAATCTGTATAGTTAGAATTGAAATAAGATAATTATTTATAGTATAAATATTTTAATTCAAAAAGCATTCTCATAAACTATGAAGGAGGCATATTCAACTTGGAGCTGGCTGGCTAACTAGAATTAGCAAAATGGAATTAATAAACAGTGTTCCTGCTCCCACAGTACTCAAAGAAATCTTGCAAGGCCTTAATATTGCACAGCATTTGTGGTTCGAAATTATTTAAATATCAGAATTAAGGATAATAACAATAGCAAAATTATAGTAATAATAGGCCTAAGAGAACAATTAAATGAACCAAAGTAAGAATTAGAATAAATTCTGGACAAACTATGTACAAAGGCAAATTCACTAAAATTGTTACCTAAGCTTGTTGTTGTTGTCAGGTGCCATAGAGTTGGAACCGACTCATAGCGACCCCATGCACTGCAGAACAAAAACAATGTCCGATCCTGGGCCAACCCCACCACTGCTGCCACACTTGACGCCATCAATGATGCCACCTGGCTGATCCATCTCGTT
>NW_006408758.1:2302633-2308531 GCF_000296735.1 Chrysochloris asiatica
TTTCAAGTCCTCTTCACTTTCAGCAAGCAAGGTTGTATCATCTGCATATCGCAGGTTGTTAATGAGTCTTAATCCAATCCTGATGCCACGTTTTTCTTCATAGAACCCAGCTTCTCGTATTATTTGCTCAGCATACAGGTTGAATAAGTATGGTAACAAATAAAAAATAAACTTTCTTTGTCTACCTCATGCTGTCAAAGGGACACAAATACAACTTGATCCAATTAAGTTAATTTATAATACATAAGTACTTAAAAGCCTTAACTGTACTAAATGATGAAGGCAAAATGGATTAAGTCCAAACTCACTTTATTTGTCTAGATGCTATTTATTAAGGTTTTATTTTATCATATAGTAATAAAAAATAACAGGCGACATCCTGTTATTTCCTACTGGGAAAAATGATACAGACACTATTGAACCTCAACACCAGCATCAGCATGCCAAGCTACATTCCACTTGTGCCTTTATAAAGTGTCAGTGGAATGATGTTTATGCCAGCTGATGGCAAAGCTGGCTAAATTATTGTTGTCACTTAAATAAATGTTGCATAGAGTTCATGACTTTATCAAAAGCTAGAACCTTATCAGCATGTGTTTTAAGCATATTGAAACTAAACTAACAATTTTAAAATAAAAGCAACTAATTATCATTACTTACTTTTAAAATATCTTTAATATTCCTTACTTTCCCTCACACTATTCTATTTTTGATGATATTGTGTTATCATTGAAACTGAATTTTAAGTGCATTACAAATCATATTCCAAATCATTCATCTAATAAACAATCTATTTTCTTGAGAAAGTGAATGAGTTTCAAAACTGAATTAAATTGATAGCTTTTGTAAGCTCAATAAATACTATATTTCTTTCCTTAACACTGTTCTCATAAATCTATATTTACTATGAGTGAAACTTTTTACTAAAAACAAAATCAACATTATGACCCAGCATTTGTACTCCTAGGTATATACCTAAAGACTTAAAAGCAGATATGCTAGCAACAGAAGCAAAATGGAAAAAACCTAAACGTCCATCAATGGATGAATGTTGTGTTGCTGTAAGATCAGCACTGGAGTTTGAATCATATGGTTGGCAGTTCAAACCCACCAGCTGCTTCTCAGAAACCCTCTACAGAGTCCCTATGAGTCAGAATGGACTCAACGGCACTTATCAAAAACAGCATACATCTAACAGAATACTATTGATTCAGACATTATGCTAAGTGAATCACAAAATGACAACATTGTATGATCACATGTTTATGATGATGTCGTCATTGTTAATTGCCATCGAATCGATTCTGACTCATAGAAACCCTGTAATAGGGTTTCCAAGGAGAGCTGGTGGATTTGAACTTCTGACAATGTGATTCGAGGGTCCAGTACTGAGCTTACAGCACTACACCATTCATACATTGATGGACATTTAGGGAGTTTCCATTTTTTGGTTATTTTAAGTCTTTGGGTATATACGTAGGAATGCAACAGCTGGACCATCTGGTGATTCTGTTTTTAGTGTTTCTGAGTATCTATAACTGATTTTATGGCAGTTAACAACTACATCATCATTATAAATATGTGATCATATAGTATCTGTACTTTTTTGATTCACTTATTTCACTCAGCATAAGGTCTGGCTCAGTTGTTTTTGTTGTTGTTAGGTGACATCGAGTCAGTACCAACTTCATAGCAACCCTATGCACAACAGAACGAAACACTGTGTCTGGTCCTGGGCAAACCTCAAAATTGTTGCCACACTTGAGCCCATTGATGCTGCCACTTGGCCAATCCATCTCGCTGGGGGTATTCCTCTTTTTATCTGACCCTCCACATTACAAAACATGATATCCTTCTCTAGTGACTGGACCCTTCTGACAATATGTCCGAAGTATGGGAGACAAAGTTTGGTCATCTTGGCCTCCAAGGAGCACTCTGGATGCACTTTTTCCAACACAGATCTGTTGGTTCTATGGGCAGCCCTTGGCACTTGCAATATTCTCCTCCAACACCATAACTCAAAACCATCAATACTTCGATGATCTTCTTTATTCACTGTCTAGGTTTTGCATGCATATGATGTTACTGAAAATATCATGGCTTGGGTCAAGCACAACTTTAGTCCTCAAGCTGACATTTTTGCTCTCCAACACTTTAAAAAAGGTCTTGTGCAGCAGATTTGCCTAATGCAATAAGTCGTTTCATTTCTTGACTACTGCTTCCATGAGTGTTGATGGTTGATCCAAGAAGAATGATGTCGTTGACAACTTCAATCTTTTCTCCATTGATAAGAATGTTGTTTATTGGTCCAGTGTTGAGGAGTTTTGTTTTCTTTACATTCAAATGCAATCCATACTGAAAGCTGTGGTTTTTAATCTTCATCAGTAAGTTTTTTAAGTCCTCTTCACTTTCAGGAGCAAAGTTGTAGCATCTGCATATTGCAGGTTACTAATGAACTTTCCTCCAATCTTGATGCCATGTTTTTCTTCATATAACCCAGCTTCTTGGATTATTTGCTCAGCAATGTTGTTATTGTTGTTGTTAGGTACCATCGAGTTGGTGCCGTCTCATAGTGACCTTGTGCACAGCAGAACGAAACACTGTCCAATAATGGGTCAAACTCACTATTGTTGTGACGCTTGAGCCCGTTGATGCTGCCACTTGGTCAATCCATCTCTCTAGGGGTCTTCCTCTTTTTATCTGACCCTCCACATTACAAAACATTGTTTCTGTCTCCAACGACTGTTCCTAATGACAATATGCCCAAAGTATGAGAAATGGAGTTTGGCCATCTTGGCCTTCAAGGAGCACTCTGGCTGTACTTCTTCCAATACAGATCTGTTGGTTCTATGGGCAGCCCATGGAATTTTCAACATTCTCTTCCAACACCATAACTCAAAAGCATCAATTCTTCAATGGTCTTCCTTATTTACTGTCCAGCTTTCACATGTATATGAGGTTACTGAAAATACCATGGCTTGGGTCAGCGCACCTGAGTCCTCAAGCTGCCATCTTTACTTTCCAACACTTTAAAACGGTCTTGTGCAGCAGATTTGCCAAATGCAATACGTCGTTTTGTTTCTTGACTGCTGCTTTCATGAGTGTTGATAGTTGATCCAAGAAGAATGAACATTTTCAAACAGAACATGGGAACACTGAATGGTTTAAAATTAAGAAAGGTGTACGAAAAGGCTGTATTCTTTCACCATACTTATTCAACCTGTATGCTGATCAATCCTTCCTGGAAGATTGCTCAGCATACAGGTTGAATAAGTATGGTGAAGGAATACAACCCTTTCATACACCTTTCTTAATTTTAACCCATTCAGTGTTCCTGTGTTCTACTCAAACAACTGTCTCTTGGTCCATGTATCCATTCCTCATGAGCACAATTAAGTGTTCCAGAATACTCATACTTTGAAGTGTTACCCATAGCTTCTCATGATCCACACAATCGAAAGCCTTTGCGTAGTCAATAAAGCACAAGTACACATATTTCTGTTATTCTCTTCTTTCAGTCAAGATCCATTGGACATCAGTCTGGCTCAGTAGTACTCCATTATAAATATATTGTATGTTGTTGTTGTTAAGTGCTGTCAAGTCTGTTCCAATTCATAGCGACACGTTTTTCAGGAGCAGCTGGTGGGTTTGAATTGCTGACCTTTGGTTTGCAGTCTAGTCCTTACCCTAGTAATAAGCAAATACGTGAAGATCCAACTTTAATAGTGATTATACCAGGGGCAGGAGAGAAAAACGCATGGAATAATTGAGTAGGGGCATTCTGCTTATGGTGATGGGAAATCTGGCAGCGATTGAAAATAAAACTTGCACAAAATGATTAATGTAACTGATATAACTAAACAGTATAAATGAAAAAGGCTGAAATGGTGTGGTGCTGTTGGTTAATGCAGCAGTCTGCAAAGCTGTTTGAAATGCAAGGTTGGTGGTTCAAGCTCACCAGCTGCTCCTTGGAAACCCTATACAGGGTCGCTATGAGTTGGAGTCGACTCGACGGCACTTAACAACAACATATATATATATAAAACTAAAAGAGCAGGTGCTATACTATTTGTATAAAACCGAACACCTCATGTAATTTGTTTTCTTAATTTGGAGATTTCAGGGCATAGCTTCATGGGACTTCTCAGTAATTTGCCTAATATTATTTTCAGTGTTTCAGCACTACCTCAGAGTTCTTAGCATAATGCCTGGGGTCTTAAAAGCTTGTAAAAAGCCACCAAAAATACAGTTGTTGTTTTCTACTTGTCTGAAGAAACAATGTAAGGAGGAATTTCAGTATAGGGGGATAAGAAATGTGTGGTTAATTGCATCCATGAAAAACAACCTCCTTGCCATGAGACCAGAAGAACTGGATGAAACCAGGTTACCACTACAGAACATTCTGATCAAAGATACTGTAAAAGATCCCTGACCAAAAAGGGAAAAAAAACATGGAATAGAATATCAAATTCTCATAGAAACCACTTAAGTGGAATGACCCCTTTACTAAAACTACTTCCCTGATATAATCTTTAATCCAAAAATATCCTCCACAGTCATCTTTAATCTAAACAGCAGTTTAGTTTAAGTAGGAATAATGTCTGCCTTGAGCATTGTGCTCTTTGGAAGAATTGTCTATATGGGATTCAAATGACAGTCACAAATTTTAAAATTCAGATCAGAAGTTTAGTGGGCAAATCATTTGGAAATGTGACCTGAAAATTACTGCATAACTTGAAAGATGTTATCAATGCAAATGAATTGGGCAGGTAGATATTTTTTAATTGATACAGGTTTTACAATGCACATTTTCACTCAAAAAATAATTTCATATGTAAAAACATTACAGGCATTATAAAGAGTTATACCTATACAAAACAAAAACATTCGTGAATGAAAAGATAGGGAAAATTAAGTTTTCTATTAATTGTCCTGATGTGGCGCTATAGGATAAACACTACACTGCTAACCACAAAGTCAGTGGTTCAAACTCCAGTCATGCATTGGAAACTCTATAAAAGATCTCCATGAGTTGAAACCAATTCAATGGCACTTAACAACAACAACTGTTAGAACTCCTAAGGATACTAGCTAGTAGTGTTCTACAGTTCCACACACTTTGTTGTTGTTGTTAAGTTCCATGGAGTCAGTTCCGACCCATAGTGACCCTGTATAGAGTTTACAGGGAGCTAGGGTAAATATTTTACTGTAAAGCTTAATGAGTTTGATGAATTGTGTTTAGATTTGAAGCAGAAGTATCACTAGGTTTGTTGCCATTTGCATCCTTTCAAGCCCTGTGCTGATCCTGAAATAAGGATTTGTGACATTCAACAAAACCACTGCTATCTAAGCCTGGCCTTCTTAAAACGGTAGAGGAAGTAAGGCACCAAGGTGAAGGATACCTCAATATGAAGGGGCTTTGAAAAGTTCATGGAAAAATGGAATTGGAAGATAATGTAATTATTCCATGAATACATGATTAGAGTAATTATTTTTTGTTTTATTTTTATAGCTTTCCCCAAATGTTCTTAAACATTAAAAGCTTGGGTTTGCTTAAAGTTTCCTCTATACCATTTCCATTCCCCAAAGCACTCGATCATTTAAAGGTTCAGTAAAGCACAAGAAAAAGAGATTTTATTTTTTAGAAGAATTAGCTAAACTTTTTAGTGGTGTACTGTACTGAACTGGCGTTTAGCAATTCATGATCTCCGAAGGTAAGCAAACACAAAGAAAAAGTTTCTTCTATTATTTTTTTTGTGTGTGTCTCCTGGCATATCCCCTAACTTTGGTTAAGAGATATCTAGGCAGTGTATATATTGTTGTTGTTGTTAAGTGCCATGGAGTTGGTTCTGACTCATAGTGACCCTGTACAGGGTTTCCGAGGCTGTAAATCTTTAC
>NW_006408758.1:2308691-2376515 GCF_000296735.1 Chrysochloris asiatica
TCCAAATGGTCATAATATTATATTGTTCTTTGGCTAAGGTAAAATTCTATAAGCTTACAACATTAATTTCATCTTGTACTCTCTATAAAAGTCATATATTCTGACATTTTGGGTACATCCTACTATTTAATGGTCTCTAGAAATTCAATTTAAGGCTATGTAAGAATTGTCATAATTGTTAGAATTGTTTCAAGAACATGAGCAGTGAGTTTCCTTATTATACCTATTAAAATGTCATACGCAACAGAGACATCCCAAATTGATGATGATTTTAAAGTATCAGTATTATTTGAAAAGAAGAAAAAAAATTAAAACCCTCAAATTGTATTGTGACAATCATTACTATTATTATTACTGAATATTGGTGATTGCTATGATCCTTCAAATGCCCTGCCCTCGTCTCTAACTCCAACCCTTTTATACATATGGTGTATCACACTTGCAATATACTTTCATAATTCTCTAATTATGCTAATGCCTTTATTCACATATTCACTCATCCTACAGTCTGTGCTCTAAAATTGTTCTTTCTAGACACTGCACTATTTAAAATCACGTAAATGTAAATAACACAGGAGCCCACTTTCTAAGAAGGTTAAAGGCCTACAGTGGAAATGGTTATGCAAATGAACACTCCTTCCATAAACAATAGGCAAGTACTATATTAATTTAAAAAATAAAAATGGAAAAGAGTGGAGAAGCATACTAGATATTTAAGCAAAATGGCACCACACCAAAAGTATATCAATGTTATTATTGTTGATAAATTAAGATAAAATGTCTTGTTTACTCAATTTCCGTATTTCATACACCATTCACGATACATTAAAATCACAGATGATAGGATATACCATTTTATAAGTGGCTTGATTCTGTGGTTATTAAAAATATACTGTGCTAATCTAACAGAGTCCTGGCTTGGCACTGTTGGCTAATGTGCTGGACTGCAAAGTCATTTGAGCCGCACAGCCGGTTGTTCCTTGGAAACCCTATACAGGGTCGCTAGTAGTCGGAATCAACTCAACGGGCACTTAACAACAACAATCTATTAATAAGGAGTTCTGTTAGCGTAGTGGTTATGAATCAGGCTGAGAACCTCAAGGTCAGCAGTTTGAAACTACCAGCTGTTCTACCAGAGAAAGATGAGGCTTTCTTCTCCTGTAAAGATTTACAGCCTCGGAAAACCTGTACAGGGTTCTCTATGAGTCAGAACTGACTCCACAGCGCATAACCACCACCAATATATTAATTGGAGTCCTGGTGTGGCACTGTGGGTTAGCGCACTGGACTGTAAAGTCAGTCTGAACCACAAGGACGGTGGTTCAAGCTCACCAACTGTTCCTTGGAAACCCTATGGGTTTCGTCAATATGGGTCACAACCAAACCAATGCACTTAACAACAACAACAATCTGTAAGTTGAAGGTTCCAGTCCACAGAGAGGCACTTCATAAGATAGGCCTGACAAGATGCTTAAAAAAAAAAAAAAAAATCTGTTAAAACCCTGTGGAACTCAATTCAACTCTGACAATCATCAATCTGTCCTATGTTGGATTTGCCTCAATAGCAAGTTGATAATTATCACAGATTATATATATAACTTGAAAAGTATATATGTAATAATAGTACAAACTAATAGACTACTTACTTCAGAGCTACACTGTTTATATGCAAATTCTAATTCAATACAAGCTGTATGAATTTAAATTACTTACACACTGAGCATCAACGTAGTCATCTGTAAATAGGGACTATGAGAATGAGTTTTAAAAAATAGCACCTGTGAAACAGCTAGAAATGACTCTAGATCTTTTTTGTTCTCATTATTGTTTTTTAAGATTTTATTGTGGATTGAGTGAAAGTTTACAGAACAGATCATCAGTTTTACATTCAACAAATCATACACCTTGTTTCATTACAATGATTACAATCCCCTCTATGTACCATCAGTTAAACAGTACTTCTCTCTATTCACTTTAGCATTTTTTTTTTTTTTAAACACTCAGGCATATATAATAATTTACACCACCAAAGGGCACATTCTGCAAGTCTGCCTCCTGGCCACTCTTAGTCCCTCTCTTCCTATGAATCTAGAGTCCTCAGCTGCTCCCTCTCTCCATGTCTCCATCTCTGCCTTCATCTCTAGTATCAATGCTTCTCTGGCTAGGTCCCACATTCTGCCCATGCTCTTCCCCCTGGATGGTTCTAGGGTCCTTTGTTTTCTGGACTGTAAGATGAACTACTCCCCGATTTTTGTTACAAAACTTCTACATTTACAATTGTGACAGTAGCAATTAATCATGGTAACAATTAATTACTCAGTATTAAATCATAAGAATCTTATCACAATCTCTTTTAACTAGACACATTTACACAAGATAAACACTATTCAATGGGGATTCTTTATTCCCCCACAGACTCTTAAACTAAGCTCCCCCTTGAAACCTAGTAAGCCAGTCATTTCATGCCTTTATCGACCTCTCATTTTAGGTAGTCAATGTCTAAGTTGCCCATCCCTATATACCCTGTGTGCAGAGGGGATAGCATTGATAATTGATGTGTAGATTCCTTCCCTCTCTGCTGGTATTTAGAGTTACTACCTCCATAGGTCAAGTTCATAAGATTGTAGCAATTTACTCACATTTCCTTTATTTAAAAAAAAAAAAAAAATCCCTCTAGTTGAATTCTGATTATCAAGTCATCAAGGCTAGGCCAAATGGGTACTATCTGCAACTTTGGGTGTTCCTGTGCACCTTGTTTCACTTCATATAAGCTGGTTGCTTCACTCTCAGCTATTGCACCCTGTGGCTATTTCCTTGTCCATAGACTCAGGTGTCCCCATGTCTCACCACACTTTGGACCAACCAGACCTTCCTCTTTCCTCTCTCATCTCCAGGTCAATGGGAGTCTATGGAATGTGGTTGAACTCAGCCCATTTCTTCATTGCTGCCTTTCCCCCTCTTCCACTCACCAGTAGATCAATGTGTTCGTCAGAAAGCTTACAGTCCTGCTCATGTGTGTTCCCTCTGAGTTTCAGTCTTAGAGGGTAGGTTGTCCTGAAGGAACTTGATTGCATGCATTGATGGCTTCCCGGAAAACAACTTGCTTATTCTTGTAGTAGCCAGTCATACTGCTATTTTTGTTTTGGGTTTTTCCTGATGATCTTTCTTTGAAGATGTATCTTCTGTCACTGTAGCCATTCCAGGCTGGTCTGTTTGTCCTTTCTAGTGGGAATGTCACACCTCAGAAGGGTCTAGATGGGGTTCAGAATTCCACCTATGCACTGCAAAGGCTCCACAGAGGGCCTATTTCACTGGGCAAGTTGTAGAACCCTTTTAGGTATTCCAATCAGTTACAGGCTGAGGACGGGCTTACAAGCTTTCTGTAATCATGTTTCCCAACATTCGTTTGTATCCAACTCAAATGTCCATTTTACAATAGTAGGCAAGGGAAACCAATATACATAAGGCAGCCAAGCATCTTAGTATTATTTCCCCTCTTCAAACTATGCCTTGATCCCTGTATCACAGAGCCCTGTTGTTTCAAAATTGAGCATGTATCACTATTTACGTCTGTCCCATTTAGCCCATACAAACCTGTCTCAGTGTTTCCCTATATATCTTGTTATTTCACCCCTCCCCCTTCTTGTGTACTGCCCTCCCCCAACACCCGAACTGTGATGTGTCTGCTCCTACCCTATGCTCTAGTGTCATCTCCCTCTACCTCCCTGCAAACCCACACTCCAATCCCACAGGTAAACAACAAAGAATTTTTTTGTGCGTCCATTTTAGTATGGATATCTTTTCTTAAAATTTTACAATAATGGTCTTATAAAATATTTGTCATTTGGTGATTAACTAATTTCACTTAGCATAATATCCTCAAGGTTCATCCATGTTATGTGGTGGCTTACAGCTTGCTCGTTATTCTTCAAGGTAGCATAATATTCTTTGTGTGTATGATAATTGTGTCTATGTACCAAAGTGTGTTTATCCATTCTTCTATTGATGGGCACTTAGGCTGTCTCCATCCTTTTGTTATTGTGAATACTACTGCTATGAATATTGGTATGTACATATCTACTCATGTTATGGCTCATATTTCTTGTGGATAAATACCAAACAGAGAAATTGATGGATCATATGGTATTTCAATTTACAACTTCCTGAGGAAGTGCCATACTGTTTTACAGAGTGGTTGGATCATTTTGCATTCCCACCAGTAATGTAGGAGTGTTCCAGTCTCTCCACATCCTCATCAGTATTTATTATCCTCTGCATTTTTTAATTTCCCTGTTATTGCTGGTCTGAAATGATATCTCATTGTTGTTTTCATTTGAATCTCTCTAATGGCTAATGATCGTGAACATTTCTTCATATGTTTGTTGAATGCCCAGATATCTTCTTTGGTGAAGAGTCTGTTCTTATCCTGTGCCCATTTTTTAATTGGGTTATCTGTCTTTTTCTTGTAGAGGTGTTGTAGTTTCCTATAGATTTTAGAAATTGGTCCCTTGTCTGATATGTCATTGCAAAAGATTTTTTTCTTGGTCTATGGGCTCTCTTTTTACTCTTTTGGTGAAATCCTTTGATGCACGTAAGTTTCTAATTTTTAGAATGTCCCAATCATCTATTTTGTCTTCTTTTGTTTTTGTAATTTTGCAATGTTTTATACTGTATGTGTGCCCAGGATTAGAATCCTTAAATTTGTCCCTATTTTTTCACTGATGACCTTTATAATTCTGGGATTCACATTTAGGTCTTTAACTGATGCTAAGTTGGTCTTTGTATATGTGAGGTAAAGGTCTTGTTTCAATCTTTCACATATTGATTTCCATTTCTGCCAGCACCATCTGTTGAAGAAACTATGTCTTTTCCACTCAATGTACTTTGGCCCTTTGTCAAAGATCAGTTGGCTGAGTTAGTTTCTGGATCCTCAATTCTGTTCCATTGATCTATGTATCCTACATTGTACCAGTAACAGGCTGTTTTGACCACTGAGCCATGTACTAAATTTTGAAATCAGGAATTGAGAGGCCTCCAACATTATTCTTCTTCTTCAGCAGTGTTTTGCTTATCTTGGGCCTCTTTACTTTCCATATAAAGTTTGTAATAGCTTTTTCCATCTCTCTAAAGAATGTTATTTGAATCTGGATTGCAATTGTGTTATATGTGTAGATTGCTTCGGGTTTTATTGACACTTTCAAAATGTTAAGTCATCCTATCCAGAAGCATGGTATATTCTTCCAATTTTGCAAGTCTTTTTTGGTTTCTTTTAGTATTCTTTGTATAGGTCCTTTTTTTCTCTGGTTACATTTATTTTTAAATATTTCATCCTTTAAGTGACTACTGTAAATGGTGTTACTTTCCTAATTTCCTTTTCCACACTGTCATTATTAATATAGAGGAATCCAACTGATTTTTGTATGTTGATCTTGTACCCTGCCACTTTGGTGAATCTTTCCATGAGTTCCAGCAGTTTTTTGCTTAGTCTTTGGGATTTTCCAAGTATAGGATCATATCATCTGCAAATAGAGAGAGTTTTACTTCCTCTTTGCCAATTTGTATGCCTTTAATTTCCTTATCCTGCCTTACAGCTCTGGCTAAGATTTGGAAACAATATTGAATAGGAGTGGTGATAAAGGACATCCTTGTCTGGTAACCATTCACAAGCGGAAGGCTTTCAGTTTCTCTCTATTAAGAGAGAGGTTAGCTGTTGGTTTTGCATATATGCTCTCAATTATGTTGAGGAATTTCCCTTTAATTCATACTTCGTTGAGGGTTTTGATCAGAAATGGATGTTGGATTTTGTCAAATGCCTTTTCTGCATCAATGAATATGATCATATGGTTCTTTTCCTTTTTCTTATTTATATGTTGGAGGATTACATTGATTTTTTTTTTTTTTTTTTTTATGTTGAACCATGCTTGCATCTCTGATATGAATCCCACTTGGTCATGATATATATATATATATATATATATATATAGTATGTTGAATTCTGTTGGCTAGTATTTTGTTGAGAATTTTTGCATCTATGTTCATGAGGGATATTGGTCTATAATTTTCCTTCTTAGTGTTGTCCTTCCCTGGTTTTGTTATGAGGGTTATGCTTGCTTCATAGAATATATTAGCAAGTTTTGCATCCTCTTCTATATTCTGGAATACTTTGAGTAGAATTAGTGACAGTTCTTCCCTGAATGTTTGGTAAAACTCACCAGTGAATCCATCTGGACCTGGACTTTTTTGGTTGGGATTTTTTTTGATGATCTGCTCGATTTCTTCCTTTGTTAAGGTCATTTCAAGGTTTCTGTGTCACTCTGTGTAAGTTTACGTAGGTCGTGCTTTTCTAAAAATGTATCCATCTCTTCTAAGTTTTCAAATTTGTTGGAGTACAGCTCTTCATAATATTCTGTTATTATCCCTTTTATTTCTTCTATTGGTTCTGTTGTGACTCTAGACCTTAATAAGGAGACACACAAATGATTACCTTTTAAGTCCCTATATACTATTCTTGTTGTTTTACTTGAATATAAAGTGAATAGTATCACCAGTTAACAAATAATAAGGAATCTGCCTCAAAGAACTTTCAACTTTGTCATGACAGAGTTACTGAATTACAGACACAAGAAAACCTACTGGTGTATCTATTCACATTATGGTCATAAATATTTAATGTGAATATAAATTGTTGTTGTTGTTGTTAAGTGAACTCCAAATATATAGTAAGCATTTAAAAAGATAAAAAATAAATTTGCATTTATATTATACTGGACATCATAACCTAGCTTTTTACAACTTTATATTCATTTTGAAACTGATGTGATTTTCACTACTGGGCAAAAAGATAGTCAGAGACAAAAAGAACAAAATTTTAGCAATACTAAAAATACACAAACAGCTAAATATTACTAGTTTTTAATTCATGGTTGCAGTTTATTTTTCTTTTTTAATTCTTACTACTATTTTTTAAGTCTGGGCCTTTGTCTCTGGAATCCTAACACAATGTATAAATTCATGTTCATCCTTTTTTATCAAAATCAAAATAACAGGTATTCACTTCTTATGATAGTTTCCTTCCAGTATTCTTACTACAAATTATTTTAATAAAATTTACATCTTCAAGTAAAACTCTGTATCCTATAAAAACTAGACATAAAAATTCCTGGCATTTGAGATGAAATTATATACTTATTATTGTTTATTCTTGTGTAGGTTGTTGTTGTTAAGTGCTGTAAAAACAATTCTGACTCATATGGGACCCTGTGTAGGATTTCTGAGGAGCGGCTGGTAGGTTTGAGCCACTGAGCTTGTGGTTAACAGTCCAGTGCTTATCCTAAAGTGTCACACCAAGAGGGGACTTTAAAAAGTTTCTGGAAAATATCCACATTCCACAAACTTTGTGAATATAAACGGTATACAGTAAAAATTGAGTGTAATTATTTCTCCAGTATTTTATAAAGGAAGGTTTGAACTTTTCCCCAAAGTATTATCTTCTTTCAACATTTTATTCCTGCACCTGGAACATAGACTATATAGTTATTAAGGACAGTTGACAGGGTTCTAACTCAAAAAGACCCTATGCCCAGCAGAATGAAACACTTAACCACTCATGTGAATCCATCTCATAAGGGGTCTTCCTCTTTTTCTCACACCCTCTACTTTACCAAGCTTGAAGAGCTAGTGCTTTCTGGAATATATGTCCGAAGTCGGAGACAATAAGTTTCTTAGAAGTAGATAATGTTACTTAGAAATACTTCCAACACATATTTGTTTGTTTCTGGCAGTCCATGGTACTTTTAATATTCTTCTCCAACACAATATAGATGTGTCAATTCTTACTTATTCATTGTAGAACTTTCACATGCATATGAGACTACTGATCCTAAAGTGCCACAGTTTCCTTATTTTTGTTGTTGCGCCATTGAGTAGGTTCTGATCCATAGCCAACCTGCACAGGATTTCCAAGGAGCAGCTGGAGAGCTTGAAGCACCAACTTTTTGGTTCAAACCAACTTTGCAGTCCAGCACATTAACCCAGAGCACCACACCAGGAGTCCATAAGTTCCTTAAAGGTATATGGAAATTATCCTAGCACTGACAGCATTATACTTCAAGATAGATCTTGAAATGTTCTTTTTTATGATGAATGTGATGCCATTCCTCTTTAATTTGTCATTCCTGGAGTCATAAACAAATGATCTTTAGAAATTTCAATTCATTTTTAACAATTTCCAATTTTCCTAGATTCATACTTTGTAATTCCATATTTCAATTATTAATGGATCTTTATAGCTGTCAATCTTCATTTTTAGTTGTGTCCCATCAGCAGTTGAAGGTTCCAGTGGTTTTAGTTCATTCACATCATCATGGTCATCATCCTACTTTGAGAAGGCAACTCTTACTCTGTTACATTTTTAGTGCTTTCAGTCTGAGAGACTCATCTTCCAGTTCTATATCTGACAATATTGTGGTGTTATTCATAATGTTTTCATCTTCTGATACTGTATATGACTGTATTTCACTGCTATTCATAAGGTTTTCAGTGGCTGAATATTCAATTCAGAAGTCATCTGCCTCTCCTTCTTGACTTAAAATACAAGGAGCATAGCTTTCAATATCACAGCAACATGCAAGCCACCACAGTACAACAAACTGATGGATGAATGGTAGAAACAAAGACTATAATTATAGCTAAAACAGTAAATTCCACTCACTGAACTGGGATAGTAAACTATCACAAAAAGACTAATATACTTATCTGATGGTATCCCAATAATCACCTCTGAAATGAATGTTAGCACAAATGCTACACATAGCAATAAACTGCTTAAATTGAGATTCTGCCATTCTAGTTTCACAGAACATTAAGTACAGTGTTCTTAAAGGAAATTTTAAAATTTCTTATTAGACAGCTGTATCAATAATGAAAAAATTTAGACCCAAGGAAAAAGCAGTTAAGCGCTGGTCTTCAAACATATGCATCAATATATTATGCTCTAAATCAATATAAGAGTCCTGGAGGGGCACTGTAGGATAAGCATTGGACCACTAGGTCAGTTTGAACTTCAAAGTCAGCAGTTCAGACTCACCAGCTGCTCCTTGGAAACCCTATACAGGGTTGCTATGAGTTGGAATCAATCAATGGCACTTAACAATAAGTCAAAACAACAGAATGACATACATTGAATATCAGCTACCCAAAGCTTTGAAAAATATATGTGCATTAACAATGTAAATGTGTATGGCGATATATAGTAGATATGACCAGGAGATAATCATTCATTTGTATCATTTTTAAAAAATACATTCTCTATCAAGAGGCAGTCATTCAAACAGAACAAGGGAATACTGACTGGTTTTAAATCAGGAGAGATGTGTGTCAGGATTTTATCCTTTTACTAGACTTAGTCAAACTGTATGTTGAGCAAATAATCTGAGAAACTGGATTATATGAAGAAGAAAGTGACATCAAGTTAGGAAGAAAACTTATTAACAACCTAATATGCAGATGACACAATCTTACTAGCTGGAAGCAAAAATGACTTGAAATACTTACTGATGAAGATCAAACATTACGGTTTTCAGTATGTTTGCACCTCCCTCAGTGTAAAGTAAACCAGAATGTTCATATCTAGACCAATAAATAACATCTGGATAAATAGCGATGGATTCCACTAGACAAATCTGCTACAAAAGGCCTCTCTAAAATCTTCAAAAGCAAATATGTCACTTTGAAGACTAGGGTGCTCCTGATGCAAGCCATAGTATTTGCAATTGCCTCATATGCATGTCCTGGTGTGGTGCTGTGGGTTAATGAACTGGATTGTTTCATTGTTTTGAACCACAAGGTCTACAGTTCAAGCTCACCAGTCACTCCTCAGAAAAGCTATACATCCTCGGAAACCTATATACGGGTCAGAACCAATTCAAAGGCACTTAACAACAACATGAGCATGTGAAATTTGGATATGTTGGACATTCCCTTCTTAGGGAAGACCTAAGAAGAATCAAAGCCTTTGAACTATGATGTTAGCAAAGAATATTGAAAGCTCCATGGACTACCAGAATAATAAACAAATCTGTCTTGGGAAAAGTACAACCAATATGCCACACTTAAAGACTGTTGATATTGTTAAGTGCTGTTGGATTGGCTCCGACCCACAGCAACCATGTAAAGCATTTCCGAGGAGTGGCCATTGAGCTTGAACCCCTGACCCTGTAATTCAAACAGTTTGCAGTCCAGCACATTAACCCACAGTGCCACACCAGGGCTCCACTTAAAGTCTAGTCAGTACTATATCTAATATTTTAACTACTAAAAATTAACAAGTGTTTATTATGTACTGAATACTGAAGTAAGTGATTTCCTATTCATTAATTTATATAAGAAATATTTGATTAATTTAATAACTTTATTAAATTTCATGTACTGGGCTCCAGATGTGTTGTTGTTGTTCTTGTGAAGTGTCGTTGAGTCAGTTTCGATCCATAGCAAACCTGTGTAGGGTTTTCAAGGAACAATTGGTGAGCTTGTACTGCCAACCTTAAGATCCAAACAGACCTTTCAGTCCAGAGCATTAACTCACAGTGCCACACCAGGGATAGCAATGAAAAAAACAAATATTCCTAGTGTCATGGAATTTACACAGGTAAAAAAGCAGAATAAGTACATACAATATGTATTTCACAGTACACCATGTTAGCACCACAATGTGCAGGGAATTTGAAATGTTAGATGATTTGATAAAAGAATCCTTCTTTCAGAAGGTAAGTGACTACCTAAAGGAAGAACATTTAATACAGAGGGAGCAAGTATAAAATCCCTCAGGCTAGAGTTGAACCAAGTGTTTAAATAACAACAAGGCTAATGGGCTGCAGTTAAATTAGGTATACAGAGGGTTTTGTGGTTAGGTGCCATCGAGTTGGTACCTACTCATAGTGACCCTATGGAAAACAGAACAAAACACTGCCCGGTCCTGGGTCAACCTCACAAGTGTTGCTACGCTTGAGCCCAATGAGGCTGACACTTAGCCAATGCATCTCGCTGAGGATCTTCCTCTTTTTCTCTGACCCTCTACCTTACCAAACATGATATCCTTCTCCAGCGACTGATCCCTCCTGACAATATGTCCAAAGTAGGAGAGAAGAAGTTTGGCCATCATAGCCTCCAAGGAGCACTCTGGCTGTACTTCTTCCAACAGAAATTGGTTTGTTCTTTCGGCAGCCCATGGCACTTTCAGTTTTCTCCTCCAACACTATAACTCTAAAGCATCAATTCTTCTATGGCCTTCCTTATTCACTGTTCAGCTTTCACATGCATATGGGGTTATTGAAAATACCATGGCTTGGGTCGGGTGCACTTTTGTCCTCAAGCTGATATCTTTGCTCTTCAGCACTTTTAAAAAGGTCTTGTGCATCAGATTTGCCTAATGCAATACGTCATTTGACTTATCAACTGCTACTTCTATGACTGTTGATGGTTGATACAAGAAGAATGAAGTCCTTGACATCTTCAATCTTTTCTCCATTGATAAGAATGTTGTTTATTGGTCCAGTGGTAAGGACTTTTGTTTTCTTGACATTGAGATGCAATCCATAGGGAAGGTTGTGGTCTTTGATCTTCATCAGTAAATGTTTCAAGTCCTCTTCACTTTCACTTTCCCACACTATATCTGACAGTGTTTATCTGATGTTCACAACGTTTTCAGTGACTAAATATTTGTAAGTAGTTCGTCAATCCTTCTTCTTACTCTGTCTTCATCTAGAAGCTCATATGAAACCTGTCCACCATGGGTGACCCTGCTGGGATTTAAAATACCAGTAGCATAACTTCCAGAATCACAGCACACAGTATGACAAACTGACAGATGAGTGGTGGAGGGGGAGGGGAGAATAGTAAACAGAATTGGGGAGGCAACCTGACATAATCTTAATTTCTCTGGGTCATTGTTTCAACTTTGGCTTTTTTCCTGTAATAGGAAAAGCCACGGAAAGATTTTGTTCAAAAGACTAACATGATAATAACTGACATTTTTAAATGATTACTCTGCTGTGTTGAGAACTGATTATAAGCAGACAAGGCAGAAGCAGATAGACTAGTTAGGAAGACATTACAATAATCCAGGAAAGTGAGGATGGTGAATTGGTAGCATTGACGGTAATGAGAAGTGGTTAGACTATTGATGTATTTAATTAACTCATTGGCACTAAACAACAACAATAGTAATGCCTGTGATTATGTCATTTGGAAACCAACAGGATTTGCTCATGAGCTGGATACGAGGAAGAAGAGAAAAAGAGAAGGAAGTCTTTTGCTTCTGCAACTGGAAGAAATGTTTCCACTTTGTGAGAGTGTAGAGTGTAGATGAAGCCATTATAGAAATAAACAGAATAGATTTGTTTGGTGGTGGTGGTGGTGGTAGTGGTAGTTGTGTGCCTTGGAGTCAGTTCTGACTCATTGTGATCCAAGGCTATAAATCTTATGGGAGCAGAAAACCTCATCTTGCTTTCATGGAGCTGCTGGTAGATTCTAACTTTCAGTTAGCATCCCAACTAGTAACCCACTATGACTACTAAAAATCTCAGTGGATATGTAAGCCTTGTGTTGGTGTACATATTTTTCTGCTGGAAATACATATATGTGGATTGAATTGCTGTTGTTAAGTGTACTGGAGTCGGTTCTGACTCATAGTGACCCTGCATAGGGTTTCCAAGAGCAGTTGGTAGGTTTGAACCGCCAACCTCACTGATTAGCAATCAAGTGTTTATCCTACAACACCACACCAGGACTTCATTGAATTATGTCCCCTAAAAATATGTGTTATAAATCCTACTGTCCATGTTGGTGTGGCACTATAGGATAAGCACTAGACTGCTAACCACTAGGATGGCAGTTCACTATGTGTGTGAACCAACTCAATGGCACTTAAAAACAATAACAATAACAATGCTTGTGGTTATATTGCCATTTGGGAATGGGTTGTTTTGTTAAATTAATGAAGTAGTATTAGTTTAAGGAGCAGATTAAACAAAGAGATGTTGGAAAAGAGAATTCAGCCACATAGAAATCTCCAAGTAATCAGGTAGCAGAAGAGACAAGGACTTACCCCCCAGAGAAGACACAGAGAGAAAGACTTCCCACAGAACCCATATGTCTAAAGTGACAGAAAATAAATTTGTTTGTTAAAGCCATCTACTAATGGTATATCTGTTATTGCAGCACTAGCTAACTAAGATAATAAAGAGTTGTTCATGTCTTAGAGATCCCATAGGACAGAGTCGAATTGTCTCCATGAGTTGTTTCCCACTCAGCTAGCTACCCTATTGTTGCTGTTGTTAAGTGCCATGGAGTCAGTTCTGACTTATAGTGACCCTGTATAGGGTTTCCGAGGAGCAGCTGGTGGGTTTGGACTGCTGAACTCGTAGTTCACAGTCCAGTGCTGATCCAACAGTGCCACACCGGGAGTCCAACTACCCTATAAAACAGTGAAACCGCTTTCTAACAAGGCTGTACATCTTTACTGAAGCAGACTGCCTCATCTTTCTTCAATGGAGCAGCTTTTTGATTAACAATCAAATGCTTAACCCACTGTACCACCAGGATGCCTTTCCTAGACATCCATTGTTGTTAAATTTAGATCATGTTTAATGCTAAACTAAGAGATCATCAAGGAAGTGAATCTCAACAGAAAACAGAAAAGAATAGAAAACTGGGCTCTGAAAAGCTTCACTGTTTGAAGAGTGGAGAGAATAAAGAATCATTGAAGCAAATTAAGGGAGAGTCCAGAAAAATACAAAAAAAATTAGGAGAGTGTGGTAACCTGAAAGACAGTTGAAAATGTGTTTCAATGAAGAGTAATAATCTGTTTCATTGGTACTTGACAATTTTTTTGTTATAATTTACTTGTAAAATACAGTGCCCTATATTTTTTATAAAAAGCTTGTCATATTATATGTGTAAAGATGACTGAATTAGTCAATTAAAGTAGCATTAATGTTAAATCTTGAATCACATATACAGTTCATTATCCACGTGCATTAGGGAATTTGCTTAAAATGCTAACAGATGAAATAATACAGGAACTGGAACTGAAACCGTGCATTTACTAACAGAGACAATGAAAAGAATAGCTTGAGTAGAATGATTAGAATTAAAGCCTTACAGTAGCAGCTTTGAAGAGTCTATATGCGATTATTTCTCCTGATCAACATGAAAAATAAACTGTAAATTTCCCAATGCAAATGGATAATGAACTGTATACGTGATTCAAGATTTAAGAGCAATGTCATTTAAATGGACTGACTCAGTCATCTTTACATATATAACCTGACCAACTTTTTATAATATAAATACACTGCAAGTAAAATAAAAAAAAATAAACTTGTCAAATATCAATGAGTAAAATGAGATACTGCATGAAAGTATTTAGGGAGAAAAAGGATTGGTATTTTCACCAGTTTATATTAAACTGAAAACAGAACCTGTTGGAAGGACTTTTGTTGTTGTTGTTAAGTGCCATCTAGTCAGTTCCAATTCATAGTGACACTGTAGATGATTTCTGAGGAGCATTTGATGGCTTTGAACTGATGACCTTATAGTTTGCAGTTCAGTGCTGATCCCAAAGCACCACACTAGGAATGACTCTGTTATTGTTAACTGTTGTTGAGTTGGTTTTGACCCAGAGCAACCCAGGACTGGGTTTTGAGGAGCAGCTGGTGAGACTGAACTACCGACCTTGCAGATCAAACCAACACTGCAGTCCAGTACATTAACCTACTGTGGCACACCAGGAATGACTCTACAGTAATGCTATTTTAACTGGCTATCTTCATATTTATGTTTCCCCTAAGTAGGATAAATGATAAATGAATACGCAGGCCATTTTGCTTATACTAACGAAATGCAATGAGATTTTTAGAGATGTTTCTTTTATTTTCTGTTTTTCTAAATTTAAAAGAAAACAAGCAAAAAAAAAAAAAAAATGTAGGAGTGACAACTGAAGAAGCAATGACCTTGTCAATTATCTCATGGAATGAATGTTTTGTTTCATTTCAGTATTACAAAATGATTATCAAAATGAAAGACAAACTACAACAGCATTTTGCAAATGAAGGAACTTCTGATTATAATTCTTATATCCCATAGTTATATAACAGATTTTTTTCACTTATTGAGGAAAATTTATTTTGGATTCTTCTTAAACTGTGGAATCATTCTTAGTGCATTAAAAGAAACAGTGTTCCATTTCAGTAATGATGTACCAGTACATATAGTACAGAGTACTTTGAAAGTAGCCTTCAAGAGTTTACAGGAAAACATATACTAAATTCTACGTAACATATTTCTTGAAGCACTCATTTCCTACTTCACAGTTTTTGAATGGAAATCTATATTTGTTGATGTTGTTAGGTGCCATTGAGTCAGTACCTACTCATAGTGATCTTAAGCACAGCAAAACGAAACACTGCCCGAACCTGGGCCAACCTCACTACTGTTGCCACACTTGAGTCCAACGATGCTGCCACTTGACCAATCCATCTCGCTGGGGGGTCTTCCTCTTTTTCTCTGACCCTCCACCTTAGCAAACATGATTTCCTTTTCCAGCAACTTGTCCCTCTTGACAACATCTCCAAAATGTGAGAGACGAAGATTGGCCATCTTGGCCTCCAAGGAGAACCACGACTGCATTTATTCCAAAACGAATCTATTGGTACTTTTGGCAGCTCATGGCACTTTCAATATTCTTCTCCAACACCACAACTCAAAAGCATCAATTCTTTTTTGTTCTTCCATATTCAATGTCCAGCTTTCACATGCATATGAGGTTATTGAAAATACCATAGCTTGGGTTAGGCTCACCTTAGTCCTCAAGCTGACATCTTTGCTCTTCAACACTTTAAAAAGGTCTTGTGCAGCAGATTTGCCCAATACAATACGTCATCTGATTTCTTGACTGCTGCTTCCATGAGTGTTGATAGTTGATCCAAAAAGAATGAAGTCCTTGACAACTTCAATCTTTTCTACATTGATAAGAATGTTGTTTATTGGTCCAGTGGCGAGGAATTTTGTTTCTTTACATTGAAATGTAATCCGTACTGAAGGCTGTCCTCATTGATCTTCATCAGTAAATGTTTTTAAGTCCTCTTCACTTTCAGCAAGCAAGGTTGTTTCATCTGTATATCACAGGTTGTTAATGAGCCCTCAATCCTGATGCCATGTTTTCCCTCATATAACCCAGTTTCTTGGGTGATTTGCTCAGCATACAGGTTGAATAAGTATGGTGAAAGAATACAACCTGGTCGCTCACCTTTCTTAATTTTAAAACATTCAGTTTTACCATGTTCTGTTCAGTTGCCTCTTGGTCCAAGTACAGATTCCTCATGAGCACAATTAAGTGTTCCGGGATACTCATACTTTGCAACGTTGTCCATAGCTTGTCATGATCCACACAATCAAAAGCCCTTGCATAGTCAATAAAGCACAGGTAAACATTTTTCCGATATTCTCTGCTTTCAGCCAAGATCCAGGGGACATCAGCAATGATATACCTCGTTCCATGGCCTCGTCTGAATCTGGCTTGAACCTCTGGAAGTTCTCTGTCAATGTATGCCTGCAGCTGTTTCTGTATTACCGTTAGCAAAACTGTATTCACGTGGGATATCAAAGAGATTGTCTGATGATTTCCGCATTCTGTTGGGTCACCTCTCTTTGGAATGGGCACAAATATGGATGTCTTCCAATTTGTCAGCAAGATAGATGTCTTCCAAATTTTGGCAGAAATGAGTGAGTGCCTCCTGTGCTGCCACACTTTCTTGAAAGATTACAATTTTTATTTCATCAATTCCTGGAGACTTGTTCTTTGCTAATTCCTTCAATGCACCTGAGACTTCTTCCTTCAGCATCATTGGCTCTTTATCATGTGCTACCTCTTGAAACATCTGAACATCAACCATTTCCTTTTGATACAGTGACTGTGTCTTCCTTCCATCTTCTCTTGATGCTTTCTGTATCATTTAATTATTTGCCCAGAGAATCTTTCAATAATGAAAGTCAAAGCTTAGATACTTTCTTCAGTACCACCAGCTAGAGAAATGCTGACTATGTTCTTCCTTTTTGGTTTTCTGATTCCAGATCTTTAAAAATTGTGTTGTAATATTTGGCTTTATCTTCTCGAGCTGATCTTTGAAATTTTCTGTTCAGCTCTTGGACCTTCTCATTTCTTCCATTCACTTTAGCATCTCTACACTGGAGAGCAAGTTTCAGTGTCTCTTCTGACATCCATTTTGACCTTTTCCATATTTTTGTCTTCTTAATGACTTTTTGCTTTCTTCATGTATGATGTTCTTGAGGTCATCCCACAACCCTTCTGGTCTTCGATCTTTAGTGTGTAATGTATAAAATCTGTACTTTAGATGATCCCTGAATTCAGGTGAGATATATTCAGGGTCATGTTTTGGCTCTCATGGACTTGTTGTGATTTTCTTCAGCTTCAGTTTGAATTTGTATATGAGTGGTTGATGGTCTGTTCCACAGTCTGCCCCTGGCCTTATTTGGACTGGTGACATGGAGCTTTTCCATCGTCTCTTTCTGCAAAGGTAGTCAATTTGATTTTTATGTATTCCATCTGGTGAATTCCATGTGTATAGTCATCTCTTATGCTGTCTAAAGAAGGTATTTGAAATGAACAAATAATAGGTTATGCAGAATTCTGTCATGCATTTTCCGGCATCATTTCTATCACCAAGGCCCTATTTTCCAGTTACTGACCTTCCTCTTTGCTCCCAAACTTTGCATTCCAATCACCAGTAATGATCAATATTTCTTGATTGCATGTTTGTTCAATTTCAGATAAAAGAAGTTGGTAGAAATCTTCTATTTCATTCTCACTGGCTTTAGTGGTTGGTGTGTAAATTTGAATAATAGTTGTATTAACTGGTCTTCCCTATAGGCACATGAATATTATCTTATCACAGACAGCATTGTACCTCATGATTAATCTGGATATGTTCTTTTTCACGATGAATGCAACACCTTTCCTCTTCAATTTGTCATTCCCCGCATAGTAAACCATGTGGTCATCAGATTCAGAATGGCCAATACCAGTTCATTTCAGCTTACTAATGCCTAAGATATTGATGTTTATGCATTCCATTTGATTTTTGACAATGTCCATTTTTCCGAGGTTTCTACTTTATGCATTCCATGTTCCAATTTTCAATGGATGTTTACAGCTTGTCCTCTTCATTCTGAGTTGTGCCCCATCAGCAAATGAAGGTCCCACGGGCTTTTCACCCACGGGCTTTACTCTATTCCTGTCTTCACAGTCAACTCTACTTTAAGGAGGCAGCCCAGTCACATTTTGAGTGCCTTCCAACCTGAGGGGCTCATTTTCCAATACTATATCTCACAGTTTTTCTCTGCTATTCATAAGGTTTTCAGAGACTAAATATTCAGAAGTAGTCACTCACTCCTTAGAAATCACTGACAATGGTAATACATGAGTTATTTGAGTTAGAAGTGGAAGAAACTTTCATGTTCTTCCATTGTTGGAAGAGAGAATTGAGATGATCTTAAAAGGAATTTAACACAGATAAAATAAACAGGGTAAAATATTTATGATGGCTTCTATTCACCAGTTTTAAATATCATTTTCTATGTATGCTACATATACAGTCATATGTTGTTCACCTGGGTTACAAAAAAGGTCCATTAATAATATCTTTCTTTAAGTCTAATTTGTACATAAATCAGAACAGTTAGATGGGCCATGTATAACATCAATTTGTCTTAGGATAATAATTCAAAGTTCAAATGTTAACGTAAACACTATCTCTGAAGCCAAATTTTGAAATCAAACTAAAACAGATTTTTTATTCATTTAGTCTTTTATTTATGTATTTATTTTTTAAAACAGCTATGTATTTTCTCTTATCCTATGTCACACATGATAATTTCCCTCTGGATGAAGTTTATTTGTACTAATGTGAAATATTAATTATATATAACAATACAATATAACACATCTATATATGTGGTGTGGCATTGTATAATAAGGACTGGACTGCTAAACACAAGGTTGGCAGTTTAAACCCACCAGTTGCTCCTCTGAAACCATATGCAGAAGTCAGTAGGAGTCCATAACACTTAACACATCTCTTAAGGAGACAATAAGTCAATGTTTGCTGAAACTACTAAGGCACACTTTGCTCAAACATTCATGATCACGAAGTTTTCAGTTGCATGTCCTCTACAGATAAAAACCACCTAATTTTATTTTCAAATAGACAATTTCAGAAAATAGATAAAATACACATTTTCACATTTTTATATATACTATAACCTGAGGTTATGGTATATGGATGGAATATACCAGATGGAATATACAGATGGAACACATAGAAATCAAACTGACTACATCTGTGGAAAGAGAAGTTGGAAAAGCTCCATATCAGCAGTGAAAACAAGGCCAGGGGCAGACTGTAGAACAGTCCATCGATTACTCATATGCAAATTAAAACTGAAGCTGAAGAAAATGAAAACAAGTTCATGAGAGCCAAAATATGAATTTATCCCACCTGAATTTAGAGATCATCTGAAGAACAGATTTGAAACATTAAACACTAAAGACCGAAGACCAGAAGAGTTGTGGAATGACATCAAGAACATCATGCATGAAGAGAGCAAAAAGTCATTCAGAAGACAAGAAAGAAGGAAAAGGTCAAAATGGATGTCAGAAGAGACTCTGAAACTTGCTCTCCAGTGTAGAGATACTACAACAAATGGAAGAATTGAGGTGGTCCAAGAGCTGAACAGAAAATTTCAAAGATCAGCTCGAGAAGATAAAGCCAAATACTATAATAAAATATGCAAACATTTGGAATTAGAAAACCAAAAAGGAAGAACACAGTCAGCATTTCTCAAGCTGGGCAGACTGTAGAAAAAATGCAAGCCAGACTCTACTTTTGTTATTGAAAGATTCTCTGGACAAGTTATTGAATGAGGCAGAATGCGTCAAGAAAAGATGGAAGGAATACACAGAGTCATTGAACCAAAAGGAAATGGTTAATGTTCAACCATTTCAAGAGATACCATATGAACAAGAACCAATGATACTCAGGGAGGAAGTCCCAAGTGCATTGAAGGAATTGGCCAAGAACAAGGCACCAGGAATTGATGAAATAAAAATTGAAATCTTTCAAGACAGTGAGGCGGCACAAGAGGCACTCACTCATCTCTGCCAAGAAATTTGGAAGACAACTATCTGGCCAATTGATTGGAAGAGATCCATATTTGTGTCCATTCCAAAGAGAGGTGACCCAACAGAATGCGGAAATCATCGGACAATCTCTTTGATATCTCACGCGAGTAAAGTTTTGCTAAAGGTAATACAGAAATGGCTACAATCATACGTTGGCAGGGAACTTCCAGAGATTCAAGCAGGATTCAGAAGAGGCCGTGGAACAAGGTATATCATTGCTGATGTCCGATGGATCTTGGCTGAAAGTACAGAATACCAGAAAGATGTTTACCTATGCTTTATTGACTACGCAAAGGCTTTGGATTGTGTGGATCATGACAAGCTATGGACAACATTGAGAAGTATGAGTATTCCAGAACACTTAACTGTACTTCTGAGAAATCTGTACCTAGACCAAGAAGCAGTTATTCAAACAGAACATGGGAACACTGAATGTTTTAAAATTGGGAAAGGTGTGCAACAGGGTTGTATTCTTTCACCATACTTATTCAACCTGTATACTGAGCAAATTATACGAGAAGCTGGGTTCTATGAAGAAAACGTGGCATCAGGATTGGAGGAAGACTCATTAACAACCTGCGATATGCAGATGATACAACCTTGATCGCTGAAAGTGAAGAGGACTTGAAACATTTACTTATGAAGATTAAAGAGCACAGCCTTCGATATGGATTACATCTCAATGTCAAGAAAACAAAAATCCTCACCACTGGACCAATAAACAACATTCTTATCAATGGAGAAAAGATTGAAGTTGTCAAGGACTTCATTCTTCTTGGATCAACTATCAACACTCGTGGAAGCAGCAGTCAGGAGATCAGAGGACGTATTGTATTAGGCAAATCTGCTGCACAGGAACTTTTTAAAGTGTTGAAGAGCAAAGACATCAGCTTGAGAACCAAGGTGCACCTGACCCAAGCCATGGTATTTTTAATAACCTCATATGGATGCGAAAGCTGGACCGTGAATAAGGAAGATCGTGGAAGATTTGATGCCTTTGAATTGTGGTGTTGAAGAAGAATACTAAAAGTGCCATGGACTTCCAAAAGATCCAATAGATCTGTTTTGGAAGAAGTGCAGCCAGAGTGCTCCTTGGAGGCCAAGATGGCTAAAATGCATCTCTCATACTTTGGACATATTGTCAGGAAGGAACAGTCACTGGAGAAGGATTTTATGCTGGGTAAGATGGAGGGTCAGAGATAAAGAGGAATACCCCCAACAAGATGGATCGGCAATGCGACATCACTGATGGACTCAAGTGTGACAGCGGTAGTGAAGTTGGCTAGGATCGTACATTGTTTCGTTCAGCTGTTCATGGGGTTGCTATGAGTCGATTCCGACTCGATGGCACCTGACAACAACAACAACATAACCTGAGGGCTTAGATAATATTTTTAGATCAACTCTAATAGTTATTCTTTATGCCTAGTAGGAGCTAGCCCAATTTCTAGAATGAATGTTGTTAAGTACCATTGTGTCATTTCCAACTCTTAGTACCTTTTATAGGGTTTCCAAGGAACAGTGAGTGAATTTGAACCACAGATCTTGTAGTTGGCAGTTCAGTACTTATCCTACAGTGCCACACCAGTACTCGACTGCACTATTACTCAACTAACGCGACCCTGTATAGGGTTTCTGAGGAGCTGCTGGTGTGTTTGAATCACCAACCTTGCAGTTCAAACAGCTTTGCAGTCTGGCACATTAACCCACAGGGCCACACCAGGACTCCATTTAACAAATGAGGAATCATTAAAAGGTATGGCTATATACTAAAATACACACTTATATGGTGGTGCTGTGGATTAGCACTGGACTGAGAACCACAAGCTCAGCAGTTCAAACCCACCTGCTGCTCCTCAGACACTCTATACAGGGTTGCTATGCATCGGAACCTACTATACAGCACTTAACAAGAACAACAACATGAAGTAAGGATGGATTCAGTGCCTCTGTAGGTAAGTGCTGGATGGCAAACCACAGGTGGGCAGTTAGAGACCACCAACAGTTCCTTTAAAGAAAGATGAAGCTGTCTGCTCCTGCAAAGATTTACAACCTCGGAAAACCTATACATAGTTATTATGAGTCAGAACTGACTCAACAGTACTTAACAACAGCAATGATAGTAGGTTAAAAAGTAATACTATGATTCATAGAAACCTTTATTAAATAAAATTATCAAAATCTGAAACCGCTGTTTCTAGAAATATCCCCCATATAGCTCTCTATATATTTTTAAGTCAGTGTTTCCATTTCTCTGACCTTTACTTGAATAATTTTCCACTTCAATTTGTCCCATTTCAAAATGGCAATTTGGGCATTCTGAATGATTCTCAAATCATGCTCCTTTTGAATGTTCTTTGAGCTTTTGGATAAAATGAGTGGATGGGGTAATGTTTCCCAGTAAGATTTTCTTAAGGCAGCCCTTTTTACCCATGAAGAATTAGTATTATAATGATGGTGGTGGTGATGTTGTACCATGGAGTCTGTTACAACTCATAGTGACCCTACATAGGGCTTCCAAGGCTGTAATCTTTACAGAAGCAGAAAGTTTTATCTTTATCCCAGGAAACAGCAGGTAGTTTTGAGCTGCTGACCTTGAGGTTAGCTTCCCAACTCCTAACCACTGCATTATCAGCGTTCCTTATAGGGAAAGAAATATTCTCAGCACAACTTCCTTGGCGTTTCTCTCACCAATGCAGTTTTCCATTAAAAAAAATTCCTCCAAATTATCCCCTGTGCTTGTCCTGTTTCTTTCAAGAAAATCTATCAAGATATCCCTTGGAAAACAGTTGTCATAAACTTCTTAGCTTGAATTTAACCCAGCAGATCCCATCTGAAGAACTTATGTGCAGCTATTGATTGATCACTGAGAAATGAATAAACACTTCTTGTTTGGAATAAACCTGGGCATGTATTAACTGGAATCCCACTTGCAATGCTTTTTTAGTAAACCCGCTATGTGATGAAAGCAAAATAAATGTCTCTAAAAGAAAGTTTGTTTAAAATTAATTTAAGGTAAAATTCACAAAAACTATCACTAAGAAACCATTACTAAAATAATGGACTCCTGGTGTGGTACTGAAGGATCAGTACTCGACTGTGAGCCAAAAGGGCAGCAGTTCAAAGCCACCAGCTACTCCTCGGAAACCCTAAATAGGGTCACTATGAGTCTAAACCTACCCCATGGCACTTTGCAACAACAATTATTCAAAAATAACTATGGTGTTATATAATGGGTTATAGGCCAGAGGTCTACTTATTGTTGTTTTTATAAAACGTTGTTTTTGTTAAGTGCTGTAGTGTCGGGCCCAATTCACAGTGACTTGTTGTAGGGTTTCCAAGGAACACCTAATGAGTTTGAACCACTGACCTTGTGGTTCACACCAAACTTGGGTTCCAGTGCATTATCCTACAGTGCCACACCAGGATTCCTATAGGACTGCTCTTTATACTTTTACTTTTTTAAAATCTTCAATAAAGGACCAAGGATAAATTATGCTGGTGCACTGACCTTTAATATTTGGATCAATTCAAACTGTGACTGACGGAAAAGTTGAAACCAGAGACTGACCTTCACTAGCAACTGCAAACTTTAAAGAAAAAAAAAGAGACCAGGAAACTAAACCACTTTTCAAACCAAGGCAGAATAGAGGCTCAAGGTGAACACTAGAAGCCTTTTAAGAAAGTCTTACCAAGGTCATAATGATAAATTGAAATGAATATGAGTTGGAACTACTAATAAATCATGCTAATTTCTTCAGAACCCACTGTCCTGGCCTCTCTTAACCCAGAGGTAATGGGCAGATCATTCACATTACTGATTAATAATTTTGAAAGCTTTATATATCTTGCAATAGCTTATTGAGTCAAAGTTCAAGGTTTATACTCTATCTAGGTCACTAAAAAACAACAACCAAAAGAAACCCTACTACTACGGATAATAAAGGACTTTATATGAATTATATTAAACGTGCTACTTTTGCTACTCTGCTCCATTTCAAAAAAATCAACAACCTCAGTCATTAAGCTGTCTTCTCAAATGAACTCTTCTTTCCTTCATTTCTTGAATCATTTGTATGTCATTAAGATTATTGTTTATTAAATAATTAGTTATTTGGAAGTTCATTTTGCAACAAATTGTAATAAACTTAGAAATTTCAAGTATTTGGAATAAACTATTTTATTAAAGATACATAGTATAATGATTAAGAGCATAATGGTTGATGATTAATGTTGCTGTTGTTAAGCGCTGTCGAATCAGTTTCAACTCATAGTGATCCTGTATAAGGTTTATGTTGTTGTTAAGTGCTGACAAGTCAGTTCCAACTCACAGCGACCCTGTATAGTTCCTAGGAGCAGCTGGTAGGTTTATAATTCTGACTTTGTGTTTTGCAGTCCAGTACTCATCCACAGTGCCACATGCAACTAAATTGCCAAGGATATCATATCACAGATTATGAGATTACTAGCTGCAGGACCTAAATCAAGCCACTTAACTTTTATGAGACTCACATTGTTCTATGAAATAGCACTATAAAACTATCTGTATCATTGTGGTTGTTGTTAAGTGCCTTCAAGTTGGTTCTGATTTACACAACCCCATATAAATTTTCTGAGGAGCAGCTGGTGGGTTTGAACTGCTGACTTTGTGGTTCAAGGTCCACTGCTGATCCTATAGTGCCACACCAGAAGACCTTATCAAAAGATTGTTATATTAAGAGGATAAATAAAAATAAATAACTTAGACCATATACGTGCATAGTAAATATCCAGTAAATACTTGAGATTACAAATGTTATTTCTATATTCTATGTTTCTAAAATGATAAAGGAGGCCTAGTGTAGTGCTGTGGGATAATGCTCTGGACCCCAAGGTTGGTTTGAACCACAGGTCCAGTGGTACAAATTCACCAGTGGCTCCACAGAAAGAAATCCTATGAGTTGGAACCGACTCAACGGCACTTAACAAAAATAACAGGGATGAAAAAGACAAATACAAATTAAGCCTGAATATACGTTCTACACTGAAAAAAAAAAAGCATTAAAACTAAGTGTTGCATTATAAACTGGAACAAAGTACTGGCACACTTTATTTCTTCAAAAATTAAGTTATAAAAATGGAGAGAAAATTATAAAGCACACTTTTATACTCATCAGCTATATAAAAAACTAATAACTGTCTTCTCTATTTCATCTTTCAGGGAGAGGGCAGTGTAGGCTGAAATATTTAAAAATAAATTATAGGCAAAATGGTATTTCACTCCTGAATATTCTGGTATTCATATATAATAAATAAGAATATTTAACCACAATATTTTTTCCACACCTCACTTAACAAAGATAAATTAATGTGTGTTCATTTACCAAGCTGTCCTAAAATTATGTTTGAGTGTTAACTTGTTCACCAAGGATCTGACTAAGATTCACATTCCACATGTGAATATGGCTTTTAATGGTCTGGTATGGAGCTTTAGGATACTATTCCTCCTTCAGTCTTAACCATTCCTGCATTCTGAATTTTATCCTTAGGAAAATATTACCCTTTCAATTTCAAATGCTTGATTAGTCTAAAAAGAGAGTATTTCCTTATTGCTATTGTCCTGGTGTGGCACCGTGGGATAAAACACTAGACCACCAGGTTGATTTGAACCACAAAGATGAAGGTTCAAACTCACCAGCCGCTCCTTGGAAACTCTATATATGGTGGTTATGAGTTGGAACTGACTGACTTGATGTCATTTAACAACAACAACAACAACAATTGTTTGGCTGAAATTTGAGCCACAAAGGTGAATTAAGATCTAGACCTGAAGGGTGACTAAGGGCCAGAGTCTCAGGAATCCACTTGTCTCTATCCATCGTGAGCCAGCTCTTTTTAATGATTTTGAGTTTTGTTTCACATTTTTTGCCAACTCTATCTAGGACCTTCTAATGTTATCCATTTCAGAGCAGTCAGTAGTGGTAGCCAGGCAATATATAATCCTTTTTGTTTAAGGATCGTGGAAGCTGAGGTTTGAGTGGTCCATTTATCCACTGGATTAATTGTTTTCATGTGTATTTGACTTTCCTCACTCTTATTTCTTTCAAGATAGAGGGAGCACAACAGTTACCCCTTAGATGACCACTTACAAGCTTCTAAGATCCCAGTCACTATTCACCCACACTAGGAGGTACAGTATTGTCTTTGTTGACTATGTTAGATGAATTGATCTTGATGTCTCCCAAAACTAAGAACCTGAGTGCTCTGGTTCAACAACTTATTCCCATGATGTGTTGCTCTATGGCTAAGAAGTTTTCATAACTTTGCCTGGTATATGGATTCCTGGTGTGGCACTGTAGTACCAGCACTGGACTGTGAACCACAAGGTTGGCATTTCAAATCTACGAGCTGTTCCTGGGAAACCCTATACAGAATCACTACCAGTCAGAACCAACTTGACGCACCTAAAAACAAAAATGCCCACTATATGTTCTATAATATGGATAGGTATACTTGCAGGTTAAATTTATATGTGGAAATTTCCCCTGCCAAACCTATATCATGCCTATTGTCCCATTCATCTTCTCACACCTGTTCAGCTTGCCTATATGTGTTTATAGTTATATTTTCCTTTATTTCAATATCTATATCAAATGATAATGGCTGATATACCTACAGAATGGTATTGGCCATTTTGAATCAATCATATAGTCTACTATGAAGGGAATGATATATTGAAGAGAAATGAAATCACATTCATCATCGAAAATAACATTTCAAGATCTATCCTGAAAAACAGTGTCTGTGGTAAAAAGTAATGATGTCTCTTTGGTAGTTAGGTCTCACTAACTATGTCACAAGGCATAGTATTTACAATTTCCTTGTATACATGTGAAAGCTGAACAATAACTAGAGAAGGACAAGGCAGCACTGACGTTTTAGAATTAAGGTAGTGAAAAGACTATTGAATATAGCAGTGATTGTCAGAAAAACCAACTTGACAGCACCTAACAACATAATCTTGACAGATTTTCTCGAAGAACATAGGATGATCACAGGAGTTCATTACAAAGTTTTAAGAAAATGGAAAACTGCATTTGTGATAGAAAGGCCAAGAAACTTTCTCTGCAGAATAGTTTTCCATGATGGAAATGCACCTGTGCATTTATCAAGGTAGCTAGGCTGCCATTTGAGAATTTTTTGGGAAAATTTACCCAATCTGTCCTACATTCCTAATCTTGTGCATTCAAAGTTCTTTTTGTTCCCCAAACTCAAATAATATTTTAAGAGAACATGATTAGAATTCCTCAAGGAAGCTCAAATTGCTGTTTTGACATGATGTAAATGAAAGAGCACAGAATAATATGGGGAAGGGTTGTTGTTATGTGTTGTTGACTCCATTCTGACTCATAATGACCCTGTAAAGGATTTCCAAGGAGTAGCTGGTGGATCTGAGCTGCTTACCTGTGATTAGCAGCCCAGTGTTATTCTTACAGCACCACACCAAGACTCCTGGGGAAGGATTGTTGTTGTTAAGTGCAGCTGAGCTGGCTTCACCTCACAGTGATCCTGTATAGGCTTACCAAGGAGGAAACAAGTATGATGAAGGAATACAACCATGGCACACACATTTCCTAATTTTAAATCTTTCGGTGTTCCCTTGTTCTATTCAAACAATTGCCTCTTGGTCTATGCATAGGCTCCTCATGAGCACTATTAAGTGTTCTGGAATGCTCACACTTTGCAATGTTGTCCATAGCTTTTTATGATCACACAATCAAAATCCTTTGCAAAGCCAATAAAGCACAGGTAAACATCTTTCTGGTATTCTCTGCTTTTAGCAAAGATCCATTGATGTCAGCAATGATATCCGTCTTTCCATGTCCTCTTCTGAATCCAGCTTGAACCTCTGGAAGTTCTGTCAATGTATGGTTGCAGCTATTTTTGTATAATCTTTAGTAAAAATTTACTCACATGGAATATCAATGACACTGTCTGATGATTTCCACATTCCATTGGGTTGCCTCTCTTTGGGATGAACACAAATATGGATCTCTTCCAATCAGTTGGCCAGGTAGTTGCGACTTCCAGATTTCTTGGCATAGATGAGTCAATGCCTCCAGTGCTGGCTCATTTTCTTTGAAACATTTTAATTCATATTTCATCAATTTTTACTGCCTTATTCTTTGCCAATGCCTTCAATGCACCTTGGACTTCTTTCAGGATCATTGGCTTTTGATCATATGCTACCACTTGAAATGATTGAACATCGACCATTTCCTTTTCTTACAGTGACTCTCTGTATTCCTTCCATTTTATTTTGATCCATTTTAATTTGTGCATATAATCCTTCACAACCACAAGACGAGATTTGAATTTTTTCTTAAATTCCTTCTAGTCTTCCTTATTCACTGTCCAACTTTCATATGCATAGGAGGTTTTTGAAAATCTCATGGCTTGGATCAGGTGCACCTTAGTCCTCAAGTCCTTCCTCTTTGTTTCCAACCTTTGCTTTCCAATCACCAGTAATGATCATTACATCTTGATTACATGTTTGTTTAATTTCAGACTGAAGAAGGTGGTAGAGTTCTTCAATTTCATCATCACTGGCCTTAGTGGTTGCTGCATAGTGATATTAACTGGTCTTCCTTGTAGGCATATAGATATATAGATATTATTCTATAACAGACAGAGTTGTATTTAATGATGGATCTTAATATATTCTTTTTGATGATGATTGCAAAGCCGTTCCTCTTCTTTTTACATTCTTGGCATAGTAAACCACGTGACTGTTAGACACAAAATGGCCAATACCAGTCTATTTCAGCTCACTAATGCCAAGGATACTGGTGTTTATGTGTTCCATTTCATTGTTGACAATTTCCAACTTTCCTAGATTCATGCTTCATACATTCCATGTTCGAGTCATTAATGGATACTTACAGCCGTTTCTCTTCATCTTGAGTTCTGCCCCATCAGCATATGAAGGTCCCAAGGGCTTTACTCCATTGGTTTCATCATGGTCACATTCTGAGTGTCTTCCAACTTGAGGGTCTCATCTTCGGCACTTTATCTGGCAATATTCTGGTGGTCTCCATCTTATTTCAATATTCAATAATCTGGTACTGATAGTGTATTTCTGCTATTCATAAGGTTTTCAATGACTAAACATTCAGAAGTAGTCTATTTCTCCTTCTTCTTAATCTGTCTTCATCTGGAAGCTCATCTGAAACCTGTCCACCATAGGTAACCCTGCTGGCATTTAAAATACCCATGGCAAAACTTCTAGAATCACAACAACATACAAACCACCACAGTATAATAAATTAACAGATTAGTGGTGGCTTTTTAATCTGTAGCTGATTAAATCTGTAAATAACTAAATGGACTTTTGAGAAAATTTTCTACAACTCATAACAAAAACTTAAAATTCATTAAAATCAAAAAACATGAAAAATACAAGGTAAAAATGGAACCATGCAATGTCAAGAAGGGTTTCAATAAGTTTGTGCAAAAATTCCATTATCTTTGATCCCATAAACTTTCTAAAGCCTCCTTTTATGTATATGCTGTCTTCATTAGCTGCCCTCAAGCTAGTCTTCCTCTAATAGTGATCTTAGTCACAATACTGTAAACCCCTGTGTTTTAGTAACTGACTCTCAGAAGTAAATCTGCAGACCATTATTCCTTCTCTTTCTGTTTGGAAAGTAGGTTGAAACCTGTTCAACATAATACCAGCAAGCAAGTCTCCACTGACAGGTAGACAGGCTCTCATGAAGTACATTGGCCATGAATCAAACTGGGATCTCCCACATGAAAAGCAATAATTCTATCATTGAACACCATTGCTCCCATATGTGTTGTTGCTAAGTTCTTTCAAGTTGCTTTCGACCCTATATGGGGTTTCCAACAAGTGGATGGTGGGTTTGAACTGCTGATCTATGGCTAGCAGTCCAGTGCTTATTGTGCAGTGCCACACCAGTAGTCCCATACGTAAATAAACAAAAAAATTATGCACACATATAAATCCCAATGCCATCAAGTTGATTCCGACTTATAGTGATCCTATATAGGATTTCTGAAACTGAATCTTTACAGGTACAGGCAGCCTCATCTTTCTCCCTTAGAGTCATTGGTGGGTTTCAACCACCAACTTTGAGGCTAGCAGATCAATATTTATCCTACAATGCTAAACTGGGACTACACACACACACATAAATATGTATGTTTTTGTTGTTATTAAGTGCCATCGAGTCAGTTTTGACTCACAGTGACCCTGTATAGGGTTTCTTAGAAGTGGCTGGTGTGAGAAAATAAATACATATATCCTCTCTTCAAAAAGTTATAAGATGGGGTTAGAGCTGAAACATGATAAATTTAGTTCTAACCTGTTTGATTAAAGTCACTTGTTCTTGTATTTGTGTTGCAACCCAGCCAAGACCCGCCAAAACCAGTTCTTGGCATGCTTTCACCTTCTAGAACAAAGACATTCCAAACCTTTCCGGGGCCCCAGCCCTCTCCCTCCAAGCACCGTTCAAATTAACCAATCAGATAGGGACAAGTCTATGAGGTCAACACTCTAGACAATAGGGTGAGACACAGCCTTAGCTTACAATTAGCCAATCGGGTAAAGACAAGACTGTGTGGTCAATATCCTGATCAATGGGATAAGACACAGCCCATTCACGTCATGTCAAGGATAAAACCTGAGTGGATTGTCCACCCAGGGTGTTTGTTAGCCAGATTTTGTGCTGCTGTGCACCCTTCTGCAGAAGTAAAAGTTGCCTCGCTGAGATTCTTTGTTTATTGTGTCTCTGTTACAATATCAAGTCATGTTTCTAAACTGGTGAGTTTTGAATCACCTTGCGATGCAAACCAAACTTGTGGTCCAGTGATTATCCTATAGCACCACACCATACCCTATGCACACACATACATATACAAATATACAGATCTATTTGTTTGGTTACTTATTTAATTGTTCAAAAAAATGACACAAATAAATGGCAACTTAAACCTCTAGAATGACTTTACTCAGAGTAGCAAAGAATTCCTCATTCTGGGAAGTTCCATTGTTGATCAGGTGTCTCAGGAGGTGCTGCAGTCTCTCCTAGGACCTACTTCAATAAATGACAAGAATTATGCCCAGAAGATTCTCCTCTTGGGATGCTCTGAGTCAGGCCCAATTAGATAGTGAGACTCAGTTTCTCTTTAATCATTTTTATCTATAAGCCTGAGAACGAAAAGGCATTGAATATTTTCAGTTCATAATTGATCACTTGAATCATGAAGTGATATGTAATAAATACTTCTTAGTGTAATAAAACACTTCTAAGGAATACCAGAGAGAGAACATCATTCTTTTAAAAATATTTAGTAGGATCCCCAGAATGATAGAACGCATCTCCAAATATCAAAATAAAAAATGTGATTATTACTGAGTTTTGCTACTACATAAAATAAAAAATGCACAGCTAGTTTTATAATAGTGCTGCCAATTTTATACACAGTAATGAATAACTTGAATCCTGGTGTGGTGTTGTAGGTTAATGTACTGGTCAACAAGCTAAGTTTGAACCAAAAGGTCAGCCATTCAGGCTCTCCAGCCAGTCCTTGGATATCTATACAGGGTTGCTATGATTTGCAAACTGATTCGATGACACTTAGAAAACAATAACAACAATGAGCAATTTATCACAAAAAAACTTTATTTACATAATTCAAACATAATCTCTTTTATCTACCAGAAATAAGATAAATATTTTAAGGCAGTCAAATTAAGTGTATAGATCTTAAATATCAAACCTCCTATTGGACTTCTGTGTGGCACTGGACTGTGGACTACAGTGTCAGCTGTTCAAACCCTCCAGCTGCTCCTCAGATCCTATAAAGGGTCATTATAAGTCAGAATCAACTCGATGGCACTTAACAACAACAATTTTTTCACTACTATATTCTCTTTAAAAATATAATAAGTACTTTGTTAGAATAATAGTTTTAAATTCTTAGCAGAATTTTTTCTTATGTGCATATTATTACTTTGGCATAAGTATAGATTTTCATATTCCTTAAGACAGATTTAGCTAACTACTGCAGTAAAAGACAGAGTAATAATTTATTTTAAAAATTAACCACTGAATAATAAAAGGCAGATTTATCAGATTGCTAGGTCTTCCAGTTTATGAAACAATGTCTAATAAAATAGCAGAGTCATGATTTACTATGGTATTTAAATTCTGTTTTATATCTACCATATTTTATACTTTTGACTAGTCTTTTTTCTCACATTCAAGCTTTCTGCATTACAAAAATTTATTTTCACCCATTAAATAACCTTAATTCTGTCTTGTAAAAGTTTAATTTGAGAATTATGCATGTACTTTCCCAAGAATGTAAATTCTGTTAATGTATGTTTAAGAAAATACATTTATCCTTGAAGCACCACAAAATACTTCTTTAGATGTCATCTTATTTTTCTAAAACTCTGCTTCATAATGGTGGTGTTGTGTGCCACTGAGTCAGTTTCCACTCACAGAGGCCCTATATAGGCTTTCCAAGGCTATAACTCTTTATGGGAGAAGAAAACCTAATTTTTCTCCCACAAAATGACCAGTAGTTTCAAACTGCTGACCTTGAGGTTAGCAGCCCAACTCATAACCACTATGCTTGGTAATAATAAACAATATTTAATGCCTGATTGCATTAATGTACTTATGGAAGATGTGTTTCAGATTACAAAAACAGTACACTATGAAGTTTTTATATTGAAACAATTTCAAACTATATCAATAAACGTTCAGCACTCTCCTCCAAGTAGTTTCAATTTATGACTCAAAAACATGCAAAATAGGAATGAACTACCTAGGAAAATGATCTTCAAGATCATATTGATTAAAACATTCACATATGCCTACAGGAATAAAAAAATATATATATCTGTGTTTGGGGTTTGTTTGATTTGGTTTCTTCTTATAGGTAATTAGTTTGTCGTACTATGGTGGCTTGCATGTTGCTGTGATGTTGGAAGTTATGCCACCAGTTTTTAAATACCAGCAGAGTACACCCGTGGTAAACACGTTTCAGCTAGGTTTCCAGACTAAGACACACTAGGAAGAAGGAAAGGCAGACTATTTCTGACGATCTTTTCTGGAAACCTTCTCTCAATTCACAACAAAAAGATTTAAAAATTAAAAGAACATCATACAGGAAGAAAGCAAAAGGTCATTAAGAAGACAAGACAGACCGACAAGACCAAAATGCGTCTCAGAAGAGACTCTGAAATTTGTTCTCCAGTGCCAAAGCAAACAGAAGAAAAGAAGAAGTAAAAGAGCTGAACATAAAATTTCAAAAGGCAGCTCAAGAAGGCAAAGGCAAGTATTATAATTAAATGTGCAAAGACCTGGAGTTAGAAAACCAAAAGGGAAGAACATGCTAAACATTTCTCAAGCTGGAATAACTGAAAAAAAAAATTCAAGTGTTGGGTGGCAATACTGAAGGATTCCACAGGTAAAAAAAACTGAATGATGCAGAAAGTATCCAAAGAAGATTGAAGAATTCACTGTCGTTGTGTCAAATAGAAATGTTTGATGTTTAACCATTTCAAGAGGCAATGATATGGAAAGAAGTACAAGGTGCCCTGAAGGCATTAGCAAAGAACTGGCCATTGCAAAGAAAGATAACCCAACAGAATATGGAAAACTTTGAAGAGTATCATGGTTAGCACATGCAAGTATAAGTTTGCTAAACATAACTGAAAAACGGCTTTAACAGTACATTGGCAGGAAACTTCCAGAGATTCAAGCCAGACAAGGACATGGATTGAAGAATACCATTGCTTACATAATAGCGATCTAGGTTGAAAATAGAGAACACCTGTGCTTTTATTGACTATGCAAAGTTTTTCAGTTGTGTGGATAATGACTATCTATGGACAACATTGTAGAGAATGAGTATTAAGGAACATTTAACTGTGCTCATGAGGGACCTGTAAATAGAGCATGAGGCAATCATTCGAATAGAACAAGGGAGCACTGAGTGGTTTAAAATTAAGAAAGGTGTGCAGCAAAGCTGTATTCTTTCATTATACTTATTCAAACTCTATACTAAGCAAACAATGCATGAATTTGTATTATATGAATAGCATGACATCAGAATTGGAGGATGATTCCTAAACACCCTTGACATGCAGGTGATACAACCTTGCTTGCTGAAATCAAGGAAGATTTAAAATACTCACTGCTGAAGATCAAAGACCACAGCTTTCAGTATGGGTTGTACCTTAACATCAAGAGAAAAAACATCTTCACCACTGGACAAATTTTCAACACCATGAAAAATGGAGAAAAGACTGAAGTTGACAATGACTTCATTTTGCTTAGATCCACTGCTGACACTCAGGGAAACAAATTATGTATTGCATTAAGCAAATCTGCTGCACAAGGCTTCTTTAAAGTGTTCAGAAGCAAGTATGTCAGATTGAGGATTAAGGTGTGTCTAACTCAAGCCATGCAGGGTATTTTCAGTAGCTTCATAAACATTTGAAAGTTGGACAGTGAATAAGGAAGAACATAGAAAAATCGATGCATTTGTGTTTTAGTGTTGGAGAAGAATATTATAAATACCAACAAATCTGTGTTGGAAGAAGTACAGACGGAATGCTCCTTAAAAGCCAGGATGGCAAGAATTCATCTCTCATAATTTGGATATGCTATCAAGAGTGACCAGTCCCTGGAGGACATTATGCTTGGTAAAATAGAGGTTCAATGAAAAAGATTAAAATATCCAACTAGATAGTCTTGCCGACTCAAGAGCAAACAACAACAACATTATGTTATTAACACATCTTTCTTGGTCTCAATGTATTGCCTCCAACTACTGAGAATAGTGTTTTGAAATGTAGTCCTACAATATAATGTCTGAATCCAGCAAACTGAACAAAGACGTATTCTTTTGTTAGGCCTTTGACTTACACACAAAACCCATTTGAAATTAAGGACTAAAAGAAAATGAAAATCACCTAGGCACTAGAAATATTTGCAAATACTGTAATAAAAAGTTGATGCTTTAGACTATACCCCAATTCATTAAAAAAAAAAAAAAAGTCTTTCTCTCTATCTAAACAAGCTACATTAGATTTTTCCCATTTTTTTAAGAGAAGAAAGTTCTTGATAGTGAACTTGGCATTTATTTTACATCTTTCAAATCATTTCTTTTTCATACTAAAGGCTATATAGGATCACTGTGAGTCAGAATCAGCTTGATGGCATTGGGATATATATGTGTGCATGCTTTTTTTTTTGTTTATTTATATATGGGACTCCTGGTATGGCACTGCAAAATAAGCACTGGACTGCTAGCCATAGGTCAGCAGTTCAAACCCACAAGCCACTTGTTGGAAAACCCATATAGGGTCACGGTATTTTCAGTCACTTTAAGAAGCATGTGAAAGTTGGACAACGAATAAAGAACACCTGAGAAAAACTGAAACATTAGAATTATGATGCTTGCAAATAATATGGAATACCATGAATACTGCTAGAAGGATGAACAAACCTGTCTTTGAAGAAGCGCAGCAAGAATACTTCTTAGAAATAAGGATAGCCAGACTTTATCTTATGGGCTTTGAACATGTTATCAAGAGGGACCAGTCCCTTAAAAAGGGGATCATGCTTGATAAAGAAAAAGGTCAGCAAAACAGAAGACAAACTCCAGTGGGATGGAGTGACACAGTGGCTACAACAATGGGATCAAACATATCAATGGTGACAATGGCACAGGAATGCTTACTGTTTTGTTCTGCTGTACATAAGGTAAGTATGAGTCGCTGTCAACTAAAAGCTACCTAACAACAACAACCTGTTTCTACTTATGCTGTCAATGTAAGTTTCTTCAAGGCACAAAAGTAGTTGAGGTGTAACATATAGTAAACCCTTGATCAGGTTTGATGAATAAATAAAAATATTTTATTTATTCATCTTTTGCACATGAGTTGTTCCTCACCCACTTTACTTCACAGAGGAATAATATATTGGGTATTTTCTTGAAACAAAGATCTTAAGACGCCATAAACTTCTTGCTCTATTGCTCCTACAAATCGTATAGCCTTTACAGATCACTTTATGTTTTGCTATCAAATAAGTGCCCTCTACAAATTTGTAGAAGTCCCTTGTGATGTCTTTTAAGTCATTAATGAAATGTTGAGCATTTTAGAAGAGGTAGAAAATTGTGGTATGTCACAGGAAATGTCCTTCTAGAAAGTCTCAATAATTATCACCCTTTAGGCTGTTGGTAAGGAGCTCTGGTAGCGTAGTGGTTACGAATCGGGCTGCGAACCTTAAGGTCAGCGGTTCGAAACTACCAGCCGCTCCGCGGGAGAAAGATGAGGCTTTCTACTCCCGTAAAGATTTACACCCTCGGAAACCCTGTACAGGGTCGCTATGGGTCGGAACCTACTCGATGGCACTTAACAACAACAACAAGCCTGTTGGAGTCCTGGTGTAGCGCTGTGGGTTAATACGCCAGACTGCAAAGCCATTTGAACTGCAAGATCTGAGGTTCAAGCTCACCAGCTGCTCCTCGGAAACCCCATACCGGGTCACTATGGGTCAGAATCGACTTGATGGCACTTAACAACAACAACTACAACAACAGGTTGTTGTTGGTAAGCACCATTCGAGTTGGTTCGGACTCATAGTGACACTGTATAGGATTTCCAGGGAGAGACTGGTGGGTTTGAACCATTAACCTTGTGGTTAGCAGTTCAGTACTTACTCTAAATGTCATGCAATTAGTTAACAATATACATGATGCTGACCTAATTTTTATTCTTGCCTATGAAATATTGCGTTCTTACCATTAAGTCTTTTGTTTGACTTAGAAAACATTTCCTACAAAACAAACATCAATAAATTAAGTGAATGAGACCTCAATCAACAGCATACCCAATGAAACAATTAATATTTAGAAATAGCAAAATGTAATTATTTAATCATAACAGTTATCAAAATTAAATACAATTTAATTGCTTATTCAGAGTCATTAATTATTAGAGTTGAAAAATTACACTATTGAAGCAATCATTTAATCATTAAAGCTAGAAAAATGTCTAAATTCTAATTCATTATTTCTGCTAAGCTCTTGGGAAATCATATCCCATATTTAAAATAAAACTAACATAATTATTTAAAAATGCATAACTAACAACGCTGGCATGAAGCATTTAATATGCTAGCTTAGTTTACTAAAAAGTCAAAATTTAGAAATCTTTTATCAAAACATATATTTAAGACACTGAAACAAGCAAACAAAATCAATCTATATAAATTATGGAGCTCTGATTCATATTTGTACAACCTAGTTAACACAATTAAAACCTAAATCTCTTATTACTTTATAAATAGGACATACTCATCTATTATTTTCACCAATATTATTTCATCTTAACTTGCAAAAGACATGCTTAAAATTTATTTTAGGTTCAAAATTTTTTTTATAGTTTTCTTGAATTTCATGATACCAGAAAAATCTAAATTTGATAATTCTTTTTCAAAGTAACAATGAACTTAAGAACGAAATGTTGGCTGACCTTTTAGGGCATATTATACAAAGAATCATATGCTGTAAAATTACAATTATTTTCTGACAGTGATTTTTGGTAATAAGGTTTGCATTTTCTTTGAACTTTATAATCCATTACTTGCATGTATCTCTTTAACTTATACCTACACTAAGGCAATCTATCAGAATCACTATATTATGTAAAACAAGTATTGTGGATTTTTATATACAGGCATTACTATATATCTGTAACTATATATATATACTTTTTCACTGAAGTGACTTTGAAGGAAGATCTTAAAGAAATGTTCATTTTTACTGAATAATAACTATGGAATATGGGATTACTTGACACACTGTAGTTTATAAATAATAAGAACTGGTTGTTGCTCTCCCTCTTCTAGCATATAAAATACCACTATTTTCAGAAGATGCTTCTGACAGGACCACTGTTAATGTCTTGTTTTATCTGTGTATGATATATAACATAAATCCATCTCACTAAATTATGAATATGCTAAATGCACCTGTCGAGGATGTTTTCCTGAGTGAATAGAACATAGAGTTATAGAATCATGAAATTAAAGATATAAAAGATATTTGGTCCAGTACTTCTCAAAGTAAGTTTATCTGAACTGAAGTTCTGTAGATAATGAATTAAGTGTGGTATGCATCATACTCAAATAAAAAAACACGAGGCTAAACACTACTAAAATTCCCCCTGCCCCATAGGGTTTTCCAGGAATCTGAAACAACTCCATGGCAGGTAACAACAACAGAGGAAATCTATGGGATTTCATAGCAACCTTGTATAGAGTTTCCAAGGAGTGGTTGGTGGTTTGAATTACTGACCTTTTAGTTAGCAATCAAATGCTTCTCCTACAACATATTTTTTCTGTGAATTTGTAAAAATAAATAATATTGTGTTTTCAAAATTCATTTGACTTTGAAACTTCTTTTTATTATTACATTGATATCTACTTGATAGTTATATAAAGATCTAGTCATACTTTATTATATGGTCCTCCATTTTTGTTGTTAGATACCATCAAGATGGTACTGACTCATAATAATCCTATGCAAAACAGAACAAAACACTGTCTGATACTGGGCCAATGTCACAATTGTTGTCATGCTTGAGTCCATTGATGCTGCTACTTGGCCAACCCATTTTGCTGGGGGTCTTCCTCTTTTTCTCTGACCCTCCACCTTACTAAAGATGGCATCCTTCTCCAGCAACTGGTCCCTCCTGACAGTATGTCTGAAGGATGAGAGAAGTAGTTTAGCCATCCTGGCTTCCAAGGAGCTTTCTGGTTTCACTTCTTCCAATACAGATCTGTTTGTTCTTTTGGAAGCCCATGGTACTTTCAATATTCTCTTCTAACACCATAACTCAAATGTGTCAATTCTTGCACAGCCTTCCTTATTCATTGCCCAGATTTTGCATGCAGAAGAGGTTATTGAAAATACCATATTTTGGTTCAGGTGCACCTTTGTCCTCTAGCTGACATCTTTGCTCTTCAACACTTTGAAAAGATCTTGTGCAGTGGATTTGCCTAATGCAATACTTCCTTTAATTTCATCAGTGCTGCTCTCATGAGTGTTGATAGTTGATACCAAAAGAATGACATCCTTGACAATTGTAATCTTTTCTCTATTGATAAGAATGTTGTTTATTGGTCCAGTGGTGAGGATTTTTGTTTTCTTCACATTGAGATGCAATCCATACTGAAGGCTGTGCTCTTTGGTCTTCATTGGTAAGTATTTTACATCCTCTTCACTTTCAGCAAGCAAGATTGTATCACCCGCATATCGCAGGTTGTTAATGAGTCTTCCTCCAATTCTGATGCCACGTTTTTCTTCATATAACCCAACTTCTGGGATGATTTGCTCAGCATACAGATTGCATAAGTATGGTGAAAGAATACAACCCTGTCGTACACCTTTCTTAATTTTACACCATTCAGTGTTCCCATATTCTGGTCAAACAACTGCCTCTTGGTTCATGTACAGAAAATTCATGAGCACAATTAAGTGTTCCAGAATACTCATACTTAACAATGTTGTCCATAGCTTGTCATGATCCATACAATCACAAAAGCCTTTGCATAGTCAATAAAGCACAGGTAAACATCTTTCTGGTATTCTCTGCTTTCAGCCAAGATCCATCAGATATCAGCAATAATAATGTCCTCTTCTGAATCCAGCTTGAACCTCTGGAAGTTCTCTCTTCAATGTATGCTTGCAGCTGTTTCTGTATTACCTTTAGTAAAAGTGTACTCACATAGAATTTCAAATATATTTCCAAATATTTCTGCATTCCATTGGGTCACCTCTCTTTGGAATGGGCACAAACATGGATCGCTTCCAATCAGTCGGCCAGAGAGTTGTCTTCCAAATTTCTTGGCAGAGCTGAGTGAGTGCCTACAGTGCTACCTCGCTTTTTTGAAAGATTTCAATTTTTATTCTATCAATTTCTGGTATCTTATTCATTGTCAATTCCTTCAAGACACCTAGGACTTCTTCCTTCAGTATCATTGGCTATTGATCATATGATACCTCTTGAAATGGTTGAACTTCAACTATTTCCATTTAGTACAGTGACTCTGTATATTCTTTCTGTCTTCTTTTGATGCTTTCTGCATCATTCAATAATTTGCCCAGAAAATATTTCAATAACGAAAGCTGAGGCTTGAATTTTTTTCTTCAATTCCCCCAGGTTTAGAAATCATGAACGTGTTCTTTCCTTTCATTTTCTGACTCTAGATCTTTGCACATTTCTTTGTAATATTTGCCTTTGTCTTCTAGCCGACTTTTGAAATTTTCTGTTCAGCTCTTGTACCTCCTCATTTCTTCCATTTGCTTTAGCATCGCTACACTGGAGAGCAAGTTTCAGTGTCTCTTCTAACATCCGTTTTGACCTTTTCCTTCTTTCTTGTCTTCTTAATGAGTTTTTCTTTCTTCCTGTATGATGTTCTTGATGTCATCCCACAACTCTTCTGGTCTTTGATTTTTAGTGTTTAATGTACCAAATCTATTCTTCAAATGATCTCTAAATTCAGGTGGGATATATTCAAAGTCATATTTTGGCTCTCATGGACTTGTTTTCATTTTCTTCAGCTTCAATCAGAATTTGCATATGAGCAATTGATGGTCTGTTCCACAGTCTGCCCCTGGTCTTGTTTTGGCTGATGATATGGAGCTCTATTTTTACATAATGCCAATTACTGCATAATGACTTAGTTTGGGACCAAGCTTATAAATGAAGAATAGGTGTAGACAAATGATCATATTAGCACAACACAACAGATCGGTTGTTGTTGTTAAGTCCATTTGGTCAGTTGTCACTCACAGCAACTTTATGCACAATAGAACGGAAAAATGTCAGTTCCTGTGTTATCCTCACAATTATTGTTATGCTTAAACCCACTACTGTTGCAACAGTGTGAATCCAACTCATTGGGGGCTTGGGGGCTTTCTCTATTTTGCTGACCCTTCACTTTACCAAACATAATGTCCTTCTCCAGGAACTGATACCTTAAGATAGGCCTGAAGTATGAAAGACAAAGTCTTGCTATGTTTGCCTCCAATGAGCATTCTGGTTGTACTGCTTCAACACAGATTTGTTTGTTCTCTGGCAACCCATGGTATTTTTAATATTCTCCAACACCATAACCCAAATGCATCAATTCTTCTATAAGTTTCCTTATTCACTGTACAATTTTCACATGGATATGAGGCAACTGAAAATGCCATGGTTTGGGACAGGCGCACCTTAATCCTCAAAATGATATCTTGCTCTTGAACACTTTAAAGAGTTCTTGGGCATCAGATTTGCCTAATGCAATATATTTAATTACTTGACTGCTGCTTCCATGAGTATTGATTATAGATCCAAACAATATTAACTCATTAACATGTTCAATCTTTTCTCAATTTATCATAAAGCTATCTATTGCTCCAGTTATGAAGATTTTTGTTTACGCTGAAGTGCAATTCATACTGAAATCTGTCTCTGAAATTCTTCAGTAATAATTTTAAGATTTTTCTTAGAGCAAGTCAGGTGGTGTCATCTGCACACACAGACATTTAATGAGCTTTCTTCCAATCCTGATGTTACATACTTTTTCATATAATCCAGTTTCTTAGATTATTTGCTCAGCATAGAGATTCAATTAGTATGGTGAAAAGATAGAATCTGGTGCACACCTTTCTTGATTTTAAACCATTCAGTATCCTCTTGCTTTGTTGCAATGACTGCCTCTTTGTCTGTGCACAAGTTCCTCATGAGCACAATTCATTATTCTGGAATATCAATTCTTCACAATGTTATCCATAATTTGTCATGATCTACACAGTCAAATGCCTTTAGTCAATAACGTACAAGTGAACATTTTTCTCATATTCTTTTATTTTAGCCAAGATATATTTGAGTTCAGCCATGATATTCCTCATTCCATATCCACTTTAAAATCTGACTTGAATTTCTGGCAGCTTCCTGTTGAGGTTCTGGTTTCGAATTACCTTCAGCAAAATTTTACTTGCATATGATATTAATGTTACTGTTTGATGATTTCCACATTCAGTTAGGTCACCATTCTTTGGAATAAATACAAATATGTATCTCTTCCAATTGGTTGCCCAAGTCTTCCAAATCTTGGCATAGACAAGGGAGTGCCTCCAGCACTACCTGTAAGGTTTTCGGTGTCTAATCATTCAGAAGTGATCTGCATCTTCTTTCTAGTCTGTCTTAATCTGGAAGCTCAGATGGATCTGTCCACTGTGGGTGGTCCCACTGGTATTTCAAATATTGGTGGCACAGCTTCCAGCAGCATAGCAACACGGAAGCCACCATACTACCACAAAAAGACAGACACATGGTGGCTGATTAGAAATAAACTGGTATTAATTGCATTTTGATATGCTGCACAACAGCAACATTTATTCACTCATAACTCCTAATAATACACTGAAGTCTACTTTACACATGTATACAAATATTACATTAATTTATTCAACTTCTATTGACACTTTCTATGTTCTTGTCATCATCATAGGGCTTGAGAAAATGAAACTGTACAGAGAAAGAAAAAGAATGAGCATATCAATTCCACAGTACCTGCCCCATAAAGGGAGATACACTATAAAATTATTTAGAATTATAATTAACTATCATGTTGTTAGTGTTAGGTGCCATCAAGTAGGTACCAACTCATAGCAACTCTATATACAACAGAACAAAACAGGGTCCACTACTGCACTATCTTTAGATATCCATTGCTGCTGCCACTGTGCCAATCCATCTCATTGGGGTCTTCCTCTCTTTACTGATCCTCCATTTTACCAGCATGGTATCCTTCTTCAGAGACTTTCCTTCCTGATAATATGTTTGAAGTATGAGAGATTAAGTCTGACCATCCTGGTTTCTAAGGAGCATTCTGGCTGTATTTCTTCCAACATAGATTTGTTTTGGCACTCCATGGTACTTTATTAATATTCTCCTCCAATACCATAACTCAAATGCATCAATTCTTCTGTGTCTTACTCATTCATTGTCTAACTTTCACATGCATATCATAGAAACATGAAAAATATAGTGACAAAGAAAAAGGTGACAATGATTCATTGAGAAGATGAAGATAATAGGGCCAGTAAGGTCACCCTCTGGTAAGTAGCATGCAGTCTGATGTGGGTAGAGAAAAACATTTCCTAGAACAGAATATCCAATTTAGGTTAGTCTGAGATTGTTAACTATCATGTCTGTCTTGCTTGAAACACAAGTTTAATCAACATATTGTTGTTGTTATGTGCCGTGGAGTTGGTTCCAAGTCATAGCAACACTGTACAGGGTTTCCGAAGCTGTAAATCGTTACAGGAGCAGAAAGCCTCATCTTTCTCCCATGGTACAGCTAGTAGTTTTGAACTGCTGACCCTGATATTAGCAGTCCGATTCATAACCACTACGCTGTCAGACCAAATCAACATATTACCGCTGACAAAATAAGATCCTGCATCCTAGATGGAGTACTTTATAAAGTGCGGAATAAGAACATAGATTACCTTATCTAACTTTGCACATTGCTTTCCATGGCAGCCAAGAGTTGTTGAATAGTATTCATCCTGAACAGAAATTACAGCTAATGTTACTTTGACTATTTCTCCCTAAGAAGGTTTGTGTTTCCATGATATTAAAATAAGCAAGACACAAAACTTGCATTATCTTGCATTTTATAAAATATTACCATATGAATTCTTTTCAATAAAGATGAAGTCAATTTCTTTGAGTAAATGCACAAACCCATAAATTAATATTCTTAAGTAAAATGAGTCTATAAAATGTATATTCCATTCTTGACTCAACTAAGCCATATGAAATGCCAGCTAATTCATTATTTTGTATATACTCCATTTAGTTTCTAAAACAGATGGATATTGGTGTTTACTTGAGAATTGTTAGATAGTCTACAGAATAAAATAATCTAATATTGCACTCGAGACTTAAAATTTTCTCTTTCGATTTTTCACCTTGTGAAATGTGAAGCAGAGTTTTTCCCTTTTGGTTGTGAAAGTTCAGGTATTTTCACATTTCATTTAAAAACATGACTTTTCTTCTTGAAATGCTTTTTGAAGTCTTCTGTTAAAACTCATTTTCATTATTTCTACCTTTCACTTTAGCTAGTCTACTTTTAGCATCAAGTTTCAGTCTTTTTTGACATCCTTTTTGGTCTTTTCTTCTTTCTTGTCTTTTTTATGACCTTTTGCTTTCTTCATTAATGGTGTCTTCACAACTTGACCAGTAAGGAAAATCATGATAAACAGCAAATACTGAAGTTTTTAAGGATTTCACTTTACTTGAATCCACAGTACTCATAACAGCAGAAATAAGCAACATCATGATAAGTGGAAAAAAGACTGGTGCCGTAAATGCTTTCAGTTTACTTGGATCCACAATCAATGTGCCTATGGAAGCAGCATGATGCATTTCATTGTGTAAATCTACTGTAAAAACACCTATTTAAAGTGTTAAAAAGCAAAGCACTTTGACGACTAAAATGTGCATGGAACAAGCCACTGTATTTATATCACTTGTTAAGCATGAAAAAGCTGGACAGAGAACAAGGAAGAGTGAAGAAGAATATGTGACTTTGCACTATGGTATTGAAAATGCTATATAAACTGCCAGAATAACAAACAAATCTGTCGTGGAAGAAATGCAACCAGAATGCTCCTTAGAAGTAAGGATGGAGAGACAAAGTCTCACACATAACAGACATGTTATCAAAGAAGTACTAGTCTCTTAAGAAGTATATCATGCTTGAAAAAGTAGAGTGTAAAACAGGAAGACCCCAAATGAGGTGGACTTACAGAAGGGCTACAACAATAGATTCAAACCCATTAATGATTGTGAGGAAAATGCAGACCCAGGCAGTGGTTAGTCCTGTTGTGCATAGGACTAATAGGAGTCAGAACTGACTTGACCTGCTCTACTGGGTTAAACAAACATCTAAGTAAATCAAAATCATGTTGATACACACAATTAAATTATCAGACGATTGTATTAGCTTGCTTAACAGACCTGATGCCCTAACCAAATATTTTATGGACGCTTTAGTATATGTGATGTATTGTACGAAGAGCTTGAGTTTTCATCACAACATATGTGTATATATGTTTTCCTCAAGCTTTAAAATACATCTATGAGTCAGAAGGATTCTTATCACTTTCTACAAAAAAGTATTGAGAAGTTAAATATCCCAATCAAAAGTAATAAGCTAACAAAAATGAAGCTTTTGCAATTACTTCTAAAGTTACTCTGACTGGAGAGCACTTACATACTATCTCAATAGATTTATAAGGAGAATTCTATAAATCTTCCCTATGTTATTATGAGTACTAAATGAGCATATTCCGTGGATTAAGAATTACATTGTATTTGTGAAATAAGAGATGACTAGGTGCTTAGGTCAATTAACACATGAAAACGCCATTACTTTACAAGCTCAATTCAATGTAAAGGAGTCCTGGTGTGGAGCTGTAGGATAGGCAGTGGATCACAAGGTCAGTTTGAACCTAAAGGTCAAAAGTTCAAACTCACCAGCTGATCCTTGGAAACCCTGTACAGGGTCACTATGAGTCAGAACTGACTCCATGGCACTTAACAACAACAGCCAATGTAAAATACACTTTCTTACTACTTCCTAGGAGCTCAGTATCTCTATAGGATAAGCACTGGATTTCTAACCACAAGGTCAGTGGTTCAAGCTCACCAGCCGCTCCATGGGAGAAAGATGAGACTTTCTGTTCCCAAAAAAGATTTACAGCCTCTGAAACTAAGTATGAGTCAACAGCCCTTAACAACAATACTTGTTATATTCTCTTTATTTTACCTAACCTACATCAGAAGATCGGAGTGATGAATAAAAGTATGTTGTTGTTAAGTGTCATTGAATCAGTTCAAAAAGTATATTTTGTTGTTGTTAAGTGCTGTCGAGTCGGTTCCGACACATAGCAACCCTGTATAGCGTGTCCGAGGAGTGACTGGTGAGTTTGAACTGCCAACCTTGCAATACAAATGTCTTTGCAGTCTGGCGCATTAACCAACAGCACCATACCAGGACTCCAAAAAGTATGTTAGTACATTAAAGTGTTTATTTTTCTCATAATATATATAATATATAAATATATGTAGATTAAATTGGTGTTTTGGCCCTCAAATGTAGAAATAATGTAACATCAGCTCAGTTGATAGACAACACCTTCTACAAATGATATGTTTACAATGTTAGCTGCACAGATGATGACATTTTCTCAGTGATCCTCAAACATGCACATACACGCTGGTGAATGTTTGACAGCCATACTCAAACATAACAAATAGAAGGATAAACTTCTTCTACTATGTTATATTCTAGAAATCTTTAAATCAGCATTTGAATATATTATTAAAAGTCAGTGTTAAAGAGACCTCTATTTAACAAGATTTTCCCCCCATTGAATTCTAGTAACTAAAATACCTAGGACCCATCTATAGTTATTTATACCCATCTGTCTTTATCAAGGAGTCCTGGTGTGACACTGTAGGATAAAGCACTGGACCTTATGGTTGATTTGAACCACAAGGTAGGCAGTTCACACCCACCAGCCACTCCTTGGAAACTTTATACAGGGCCGCTATAAGTTGGAACAGACTAGAGAGCACTTATGAATAACAACAACAGAGTTATTAAGATGCAAGCAGAGATTGCTACTTTTACAATTGTTTATTTGAAAACTTAACTGAGATGCAAAACAAATAAGAGTTTATGCAGGTCAGTGTTCTGTCCAAAGAACCAGGATATTTTAGTATGCCTTAAATGTTAAAGGATCTTCAAAGTAAGCATTGATTCCCAAGGTCTTACTATGTATAAGCTCATCAGTTAAATGAGAAAATGCACGCAAATCATAGCATATGGCAAGTGCTAAATAAATCTTTTATTTTCAATAAATCTTGATATGACAATTTAAGTATCAGTTTACTGTTATGTTTTATAAAAATAATGAACACATCATCTCTACTTAAGTCAAACGTTTCAACAAAAACAAAACTGGGAGGAGAAAAAGAGGAAGAGAAGTAGCATTTTGATTATTATAAAGACCCCTAGGCTGAAATGGAATGAAGGGGAAAAAAACAGAGGCCTCTCTGGTAGTGTAGTGGTTACGAATCGGTCTGCGAGCCACAAGGTCAACAGTTTGAAACTACCAGCTGTTCCACGGGAGAAAGATGAGGCGTTCTGCTCCCATAAAGATTTAAAGCCTCGGAAACCCTGTACAGGGTCACTATGAGTTGGAACCGACTCCACGGCACATAACAATAACAACAACAACTAGTTCTCTCTTACTTGTCTCTAGTATACAAATTACGTTGCTTTTCTTCATAATTCAGGGTTTTAATTCTGTCTGTGAAGTAATGTGTGGGGTGTGGAGGGAAGTAAATAAAGCCTGCTCTGTTGAATTTGTAATTGTCACTAATCTGCTGACTGAAGATTCCATCATTAAATTTTATTCTCGAAACGACCTGAAACATCCACAGAACAGAGAAAAACAGACCTGAAGTCAGAGAAACATCTTACTTTGAGAAGAAAGAGTTCAGGGTTAAGAATTCTGCAGGACTACTGTGAACAAGACAAGAGTTTACAAGGATCAGAGAGGCACTTCTAAAGCACATGCCAAGAATAATCAATGTGGCAACCTGTCAGGCAAGGTAACTCCAGGAAAACAAAAGCCAGTTCACCCACACTTCCACAAGTAGAAAATTAACCTCACATTTAACAAATTTTCATCTAAAGAATAAATCAGGTTTTAAAATGGCAAGTCAACTCTTGTCCCATAAATACCACGTCAGTGTAAAGCATGGAACAGAATGGCAAATACATGTATTTTCCTTCCTATTTCCAGAAAATCCCCTCTTCAAAGTTAAAAAAAAAAGGGGTGGTGGGGGGTGGTGGAGGGAATATAAGAAGACTAAGAAATACAAAGAATGCCTTTGTGGCTCGGCACACTGTTTATACCCAGATATCATGAAGCTTTGCATTCAAAACCCAGTCATAATGGAGTTCCACAGTAGAATGGGTACAGTGAATGCAACCACCATGAATGTTGGCAGATTATTATACAAAGGGCAGTTATCCCACAGAGAGAGCTGGCAGGTTGACAGGGGACCAAACAAACGAATAAAGTGAAAGGCATAATGAGTCTGATTTCCACCCCCACACTTCCCTGCACACTTACACACTGAGCAAAACAAGTCACCACAAACCCTGTCTCCCTCCATGGTCTTTGCTTTATAGAGGGGAAAGCTCTAAACAGATATGCTTTTCCTAAACTTTAAGATAGCACAGTCCTACTAACAGAGTGAATAAAAAAAAGAAAATGTTCAAAGTCCTTATAAGAACGCATGGACTTTCTTAGATCTCAAACTATGAGCACACAGGAGGTTATTTTCAATCTATATGGAGTCCAGAGTACAAGTGAATCATTCCTCAGACCTAACTCATTTTTAAATGGAAAATAAAAACAGCTACTGCAATACATTCTCATGTAAAAGGAAAATATTCAGGCAGATATGAAGGAAATTTGGTTGCTTAGATTTGACTGGCAACTTGAGATATGGTGACCTATGCAATCCTTTACTGATCAAAACACCACAAAACAATTTTGATGTTACAGATCATGCATTTTATGTACTACACATTATGTGCATTCAGAGAGCGTGGTGGCTCTGGGCTGTGGACCACAAGGTCGGCAGTTTCAGCCCACCAGTCACTCCACGGGAGAAGGGTGAGATTTTCTGCTCTCAGAAATATGTACAAACTTGGAAATACTATACAGGGTCACTATTAATCAAAACCAATTTGAAAGCACGTAACATCAACAATAACATACAAAGGAGCTTCAAAATTTCATGGACAAATTTCATTACCTTTTAATTCAATTTTCCCATGAACTTTTTGAAGTCCCCTCCTACATAATACATATTATATATTATATATAAATATGTACATATTTGCTGTGTATTCAACATCTTTTCAACATAAATGATTTTCTTGATATCTTCACTAAAAGGGTTACAATAAAAAGTTCAAATTATCAACAGCATTTACTTTCATTATAAGAACACAGTTTCAAATATTTAAGTATAAACAATAGTTAATTGAAATTTGCTTTATGTTCATACAAGCATAATTATACACTGGTATGCAGTTCAAAAACTGCTTGAAGATTTTTTTAGAAAGAGTTCAGAAGAATGAAGAAATCTTTCTCAGATGTAGCCCTTTTCATACATACACTGATAGTTCTGATCTATTCTTTTTCCATCTTATTTCATGCATTGTCCTAGAAACATAAACTCTAGGCATCTTGATACGCATTTGAAGCTTTACTCCTATTTTTTTTCAAATCATCAGCCAGTCTTTGCCCTGATGGCTGCTACTGTCAAATCTCTTGCTTTTTGTACTGGCTAAATTGCTTTAAGTAAAAAGAAACTGACATTCTACTCTTAAAAAATGAAGCTTTTGACATTTCAGGATGTTAATAGATGGATACACTGTATAACAGGAATATTAGTCTTGAAAGAGAATTTGACCTGAATAGCCATACACCACACTCATGCATTTATAATTGCACTAAGAGATGAATGAGGAAAGATAAAGTAGGACCATTTTTTCAAGATGCATGCTGTGATTTCTCATTACAGGGATAATCTTAAACAGTAATGATATTTCTTAAAAAAAAAAAAAAAAACCTGAATAACTTTAAGAGTAAAACAGAATGGAAAGGAATATTTGCATTAAGAACTGCTTTTCTGTGTATGTTTCATAGAAGCTAAGAGAGCAAATTCTTAGTGCCCTGGATACAAATTCTTCTATAAGCATCATTTCCATAAGGATCTTTTCTTCAAACAAAAAGTAGACCATTGGTTTTTAACTTAACAATTTAATAGTTTTTGATAAACAAGGTCTATTACTTCAAACGTCTTCCAAGAAAAAGAAAACTCATTCTACTTTCTTTCATCCAAAAAAAATTTTTAAAAATTGAAAATGTACATTGTAAGGTAGAGCTATGAATTCCATTCACATAAATTATGCTACTCATTCTTTATGTTTGATGAGGAAGTAAATATTGTACTTAGCGTATGCATTTAAGAAAATGTTATCCAATCACATGGTATGATCTTATTTAACACTAGGTTTCATCCTGTAATCTATAGGAATGATCAATTTCTAAGTAAAATTTAATGGGTAGAAAACTCCAACAGCAGCGCTCACATATCTAATGCAAGAGAATTTCAAAAAGGCATAGTTTATAAATGTATCTGAAATAGTCTTTAAAATATATATAAATTTATATTTCATTCAAGATTTTGTTTTTTCTAAACAAAAAAGATTTGCTTAGTAAAATCCAACAAGACCCAGATTTATGTAAGTTTTTTTTCAGTATCCGAAAATACAGTATGAGAAGCTGCACTTCTAAGTTATCATTTCTAGACTTCTGGGAACTGATCATAGTTTGCTGGTAATACAAGTTTGCTCCAAACAACATTCAGAAGTGATCCTCTTGGTAGTGGTCACTCAGGCTCTTTCTCTGTAAGCATTAGCATCCAATATAATGGTTAGTTTCAATTTTATACTAAATACACTTTTTAAAATTCCAACTATATTATAATATGTTTGTTAATATCTCTACAACACATAAATTTTGTAAAGTAATTTACAAAAAGTCCAGGGTGAGATCTTTTTTAATCTTTGGATTAGATAATTTGTTGTTGCTGTGAGTATTCATCAGAATTGTCTTTGACATCCACAGTTCCACCAGCAGTCTTTTGTAGTCAATGTGGCTTTTCCATTTAGCCAGTTTAGTAGTCTTCTAGCTACTGCTCAATACCCAGTTCCAAAACTACTTGCACATTTTAGGTATCTGCCAGGTATCTCCTGGCACCAAAGTCTGTTTTAGTAATCTAGTGCTGCTATAACAGAAATACCGCAAGTGGATATCTTTGTTGTTGCTGTTCTTAGGTGCCAATGAGTTGGTTCCAACTCACAGAGACCCGATACACACAGAATGAAGCGCTGCCCTGTCCTGAGCTATCCTCACAAACACTGTTAGGTTTGAGCCCATTGCTACTGCTACTGTGCCAATCCATCTCATTAGAGGGTCTTCTTTTTGCTGGGCTCTACTTTACCAAGCATAACGTCCTTCTCCAGGGACAGGTTTCTCCTGATAATAAGGCCAAAGTATGAGAGATGAAGCCTAGCCATCTCGGCTTCTAAGGAGCATTCTGGATGTACTTCTTTTAACACAAATATGTTTGTTCTTCTGGCAGTCCATGGTACCTTTAATATTGTTTCCAGTTCGCTCTGGTAGCGTAGTGGTTACAAATCGGGCTGCGAACCGCAAGGTAAGCAGTTTGAAACTACCAGCAGCTCCACGGGAGAAAGATGAGGCTTTCTGCTCCTGTAAAGATTTACAGCCTCGGAAACCCTGTACAGGGTCGCTATGAGTCGGAACCCACTCGAAGGCACTTAACAACAACAACAACCCCAAATACATCAATTCTTCTATGGCCTCTCTTATACTTTGTTCAACTTTCACATCCATATGAGGCTACTGGAAATACCCTGGCTTGGGTCAGATACACCTTAGTCCTAAAACTGAATCTCTCTTGAACAATTTAAAGAGGTCTTGTGCAGCAGATTTGCCTAGTACAATACATGATTTGATTTCTTGACCGCTGCCTTCCAAGAGTGCTGATAGTGGACTCAAATATAATGAACTCCTTGACAAGCTCAGCCTTTCCCACATTTATAACGATGATTTCATTTTCTTTACAATGAGAGGTGCAACCCTTACTGAAGACTGTGGTCTTTGAGTTTTATCATAAGTATTTTAAGTCCTTTTCATTTTCAGCAATAAAGGTTATTTCATCTGCATATCTCAGGTTGCTACGGAGTCTTCCTCCAGTACTGATGCCACACTCTTCTTCATATAATCCAGTTTCTCAGATTTGCTCAGTTTACAGATTGAATAGGGATGGTAAAAGAATACAACTCTGACACACACCTTCCTAATTTTAAACCAGCAACATTTCAGTTGGGGAAATTACTGGTGCTAAAGTCTGATAGAACTAAGTTTAAATCCGGCTCTGTATAATACTAAGAGAGTTTAACGCATTTCTTTAAGTGTTTAATAATTCCAGCCTTGTAGAGCTGAAATGATGAATAAAGGGAAAATGAAAATAGCCTGGCAAATTATAGATGCTCAATAGATACTTTTAAAAATTACAGTTTCAATTGCCATATTTTACTGTGAATGAAATATCACCCACAAGGGACTTATCCACTTCCAAAGAATATATCTATTTTTTCACTTGTTTGTGTTTCTATTTCTCCAAATCATCAAAGATAAAACTGATTTGAAATTGCAGTGAATGTATTCATGTTAGAAAATGATTAAGATTCTGCAAATAATTATACATATTTTATATCTATACTAGCAATGTTTGAAACTATAACTATAATGTTTGTCTAATTTACAATGTATATTCCTCAGGAACATAATTCCATAATGTTTAAGAATTGGCCAATTAAGAAATTTAAATTCAAAATTGCAAAGTTATCATAAAGAAGGTTGAAAGTGTAATATGGAAAACAATTTATAATTAGTTTATAAAGAATTAATATTGCAAATTATTTTCTATGTCCCACAAAAATTATTACGGCAAAATTTAAAATAGAAGACAAAAAGCTCAGGTAAAAATTAAATAGTCATTTTTTTTAAACTTCACATTTAACTTTTATTAAAAAGTATTGATCATAATTTTTAGTTAATGACTGTTGTTATTGTTAAGTGCCATTGAGTCAGTTCTGATTCACTGAGATCCTATAGAGGGTTTTCAAGCAGCTGGTGATTTTTAACTTCTGACCTTGTGGTCCGCAGTCCCATGCTAATTCTAAAAATAGGCCAAAGTAAAAACATTGACAGGTCTGACATTCTTGGTATAAAGAAGAAAGCACTTCAGGTAATACTATACGTAACCTGAGAATCAACTTGACTAGATGTGTTGAAATTTAGAATGACTCTTGGTGTGGCATTCGATGGCAAACTACAAGATCAGCAGCTCAAACCCACTGACTGCTCCTCGGAAACCCTAGCAGTGTCGCTATGAGTTGGAACCGTCTCAATAGCACATAACAAGAGCAACATATTTTTCTTTAAATTTTGCTTTTAGGTATTCGTCCTTGTTTTATGATCAGAAAAGTACAAAACATATGCAAAGACTTATTTTACCCCATCAACACACGCTCTTTCTGAAACACTGGCGCACACACACTATTTTTTATATAGTATGTCATTTGACCAAGGTTAACGAAGTAATATCTCTCTCCTTAAGATTTGAAAATATAAAAATATTAACTAATCTGAAGTAAGATTTGAAAATATGAAAATATTAACTAATCTGAAGTGTGAAGACAGTGGGAACAGAGTAGCTATTTTGCACCTTATGAGCAGAAGCAAAGTGGTCAGAAATCATAGAAAGACTAAAATAAGAGCAGATACCCAAGAAATTGGGACACAAAAATTTTGTTGAAAAAGAAAAGAAGTAAACAAAGCAATTTCCTTGATAACCTGGCCTCAATTTATTTCTTAATTTCAGTTCTCCATGGAGGCCCAGGTTCACTGAATGATCTTAAATTTTGTGATGTGTGTCTGTAATCACATTGTATTGTTAAGTTATATTGAGTCATGTCCAGCTCAAAACAACCTTGTATAGGTTTCCAAGAAGCAGCTGCTGGGTTTGAACCACTGACCTTCAAGTCAGACGTCCAGGGCTTATCCTACAGCACCACATCAGGACTACGTACTCAGAATAATACATTTCCATTTGCTGTGCTTGCGTATATAGGTCTGTCTTTTGACACAAAACAATCTATGATTAAGATATAATTACACTTCACTTTGATTATGAAGTTGTTGTTGTTAAAATGTTATAGTAAGACATTGGAGATACTTCTATGTTTTCCATTCATGAGTAAATTAAATATAGATAAAGAAAGAACACAAATTTACATTAATTGTCTTGGGGAAAATAGTCACAATACACCACTGAGTAAAAACTGCATTTCCAGAAAACACTGTAGCCAACATAGATACACAAAGAAATATCTGGAAGAACGGTTACCTAAATTTAACAGACATTATATTTCTTATTTTTAATCAGTGTCAGGTCATTTCATCCTCACCTTTATAATTTTCTGTACCATTTAACACTTCATTGAACATCTATGATTATTTTATAAATCAAGATAAAAAAGTTTATACATTTTAAAGTAGACCTGAGTAGAAACTTAAGGACAACAAGAAAAGGTTCAGTGAAACATCAAAAGCCAGACTTTTAATTTCAAACAAAAGATGGCTTGATTTATACAGGGAAAAAAACGACTTTGGCATAACTATCGGCTTTCAAGAAAAAGCAAGTATAAGCATTGATACAACAGTGTAGATTTCAAATTTCTTTGAGACTCTGTAGAACATCTGAATATGCCTCTTTTTTTTCCAGTTATAAAACTTACTTTATTTTAAAAAAGAAATTTGAACCTCTGTTAGAAAGACATAAGAATAGAGTACTTTACTTAAGGTATAAAGGCACAGTTTTGAAATTTGTATTTTTTTTTTTTCCTAGTTGGAAACAGAGGTGTGTGTGTGTGTGGTGGGGGTGTGGGTAGGGGGTAGGTGGAATCAATAAATACCAGTCCTTCATCTTTGCTCAATTTAGCTCTATTGGTGAGCAAAGAATTCCTTACAGCAAAGGCCCAAAGCAGCCAAAATTCAGGCAGCTTGACAGCCCTTTCAACCAGGTCAGTCCTAACAGAGATAGTAATCAAGTCTCCCACGATGAATTTCATTCACAGAGTGGAAGTGATTACAGAGCAGGTCGAATCACTGCACACTATTGACTGGAGATCAATTTTCAGCTTGAGGGACTGTGGAGAACAGTACACAATAAGGCTGGATGGAGCAGGAACAGGAGAATTCAATAGTGTAACAAACCAAACCAAATGAGACCTTCAGAATATAAAAGGAGGCCAATTATATCCCCTTACATTCCTAGCATATTATTCAGGGAAATAGCCTTTTAGAAAAGAACACTTAAACATACAAATAAAGTTTCCTCTAAATCTGACATGGTCCTGCTTCATATGTTGTTGTTGTTAAGTGCTGTCAAGTCATTTCCGACTCATAGAGACCCTGTATAGGGTTTCCAAGGAGCAGCTGGTGGATTTGAACTGCTGACCTTGTGGTTCACAGTTTAGTGCTATTCCTACAGTGCCACACAGGAGTCCTTGCTTCATATAGCTAACAAAAACAACAACAAAAAAAGACAATTGAACAGTTAAATAATTAGGGGGAAAAAAACAAAGACACTCATGAGCTTGAGGTAATTTTTTTGTAATGAATTATATTATCTTTTTCACATTATTTTTCAGATACTGTGGGCACATTCTTATGTAAAAATGATTTAGACGGTTGTATGTCTTTATCATCCCCATTTATTGCAAAGAGGATTATCTTTAATATATAATGAAACTATTGATATTGGCATTATGATTTTGCCAGTTCATTACGACCAGTCATTGGGAAAGCATCACTGGCTCCAGCCATCACTAGAATCAATCTTTTCTAATGTTTCTACCCCTCATTATCATCCGGATAGATAGTTTTCTATGCTACTCTATTCAACAGACTTTAATTAAAAAGTGGTGGTGGTGGTGGTGGTGATGTGCTATGGAATCCGTTCCAGTTCATAGTAATCTTAGGGTTTCTGAGGCTTTACAGAGCAGAAAGCCTCATCATTTTCCCTGGGGAGCAGTTGGTAGATTCGAACTGCTGGCCTTACAGTTAGTAGCCTAACTCCCAGCCTAATTAAAACATACAAAGCTTAATTTCCTTAACCTATAAATATGATATCTATGTCAAGGATTGCTTGGTACAGTGTATTCCTGGTGTCTTGGTATAAAAACTAATATCCCCTTTTCAGTCTCAAGGGGTCCACTTTGGAATATAAATAAATAGCTCTTACTATGGAGTTCTTAAGGAGCTCTGGCAGTGTAGTGGTTACAAATCAGACTGCGAACCTCAGGGTCAGCAGTTCGAAACCACCAGCTGTCCAGCAGGAAAAAGACAAGGCTTTCTGCTCCCGTAAAGATTTACAGCCTCGGAAACCTTGTACAGGGTTGCTATGAGTCAGAAGTGAGTCCAAGGAACAGAACAACAACAACATGGAGTTCTTGGAGAGTCCTGGTGTAACACTGTAGGATAAGCACTCAACCATAAGGTCAGTTTGAACTGCAACGTTGGCCTTTAACAACAACTATAAAGTCCTGGTGTGGTGGTGTAAGACAAGCACCGGGTAGTTGCTCCTCATAAACCTTACACAGGGCTGCTATAGCACTTAACAAAAATAATTATTGACAAATGCATGTAAGCTTTGTCCTTCCAAAAGAAATAAAACAACAAAAATATATTCACTTTTAACCCATGCTCCATGCCACACTACCACTGAACTTGACTCCTTCTGACTGCTAATTTCTTGAAGTAACTTGTGACACTATAATAATTGCAGTTTTCATCTCCTCATCTTCTATTCATTCCTTAGCATCTTATAGCCTTAACATCTTTATAACATCCTGTCTCCTTAAAACTACTGAATATACAGATTATTGAATTAAATGGCCACTTCATAATCTCTATATAAACGTATTTGTTATTAAGTGCCGTTGAGGGGGTTCTGACTTATAATGACCCTGTACAGACTGGTGGATTTGAACTGCCAACCTGTGGTTCAAACCAACATTGCAGTCATGTGTTTATCCTCCAGCGCCACACCAGGACTCCTTTATGCCTATAGAATTATGGAATATTAAATATTTGATCACTTCATTTTTCTTGTCTATCATTATCACAGTCTCTAATGCTTCAACTTCTTTCTTATTTTAATTTATATTCTTTCTCCAGACTTTTTAACCTCTTAATCTACTTGCTTTTCCTTAGTGACTTACACTATTCCCAGAGTTTCAACAACCTCCTATGTGCTCATGAATCTAAAATATATCCTTTGAATTAATTTCTCTCACAAGTTCCAGACTTTAATTTTAATTTGATGATACCTCTTTATGGCACATAGAGGTACTTTGAACTCCATTAGTCTAAATCTTCATAAATCTTAAACATAAATTTCTCCAAAATCCAGGTACTTATTTATTTTTAGATATTATTATAGAATACCTAATAATGCTTTAGTCTCAGACAGTAATGTGCAATTACATTAATGAAAAGAATGAAAGAGAAAAGTAAGTTTTCTTGGCAAGGAGAAAAATCAACTTTGTATATTAAATCTGTTATGGCATTATTCTGATTCTGCTACCCAAACCCAAAATACCTTCAATATTAACTCTAATATATTGTATATATATTTCCATAATTTAGATATGCTTAATTTATATCATGATGTTCTAACAAATTTAATATAGATATATTTTCAGATTTCATTTTTCTTCCTGTGTTTCTTGAAATATCCTAGATCACAGTTCCTTAAAGCAAACTCGAAACACTATAAGCCAAAGCAAAAGTTATATATATATATATAAAAAATGTGGAAACTGTTAGTCAGAAAAGTATAGATATGAAATGTACTGTGGGCATTCTTTAATGATTAAACATAAATCATGCTGTTGTTGTTGTTAGGTGCCATGGAGTTGGTACTGACTTCATAGCAATCTATGCACAGCAGAATAAAACATTGCCTGATCCTGGGCCAACCTCACTATCGTTGCCACGCTTGAGCCCACTGATGCTGCCACTTTGCCAATCCATCTCGCTGGGGGTCTTCCTCTTTTTCTCTGACCCTCCATCCTACCAAACATGATATCTTTCTCCAGTGACAGATCCCTCCTGATAATATGTCCGAAGTATGAGAGACGAAGTTTGGCCATCTTGGCCTCCAAGGAGCACTCTGGCTGCACTTCTTCCAAGACAGATCTGTTGGTTCTTTTGGCAGCCCATGACACTTTCAATAATCTCCTTCAACACTACAACTCAAAAGTAGCAATTCTTGTACGATCTTCCTTATTCACTGTCCAACTTGTGCATGCATGTGAATCATGTTAGCTGACTCTTAATAAAGTCAAAATAGTGTGATCTAAAATAATACATGACATATTGGACTCCTGGCGTGGCACTGTAGGAATAGCACTGGACTGTGAACCTCAAGGTTCAGTTCAAGCCCACCAGCTTCTCCTCAGAAACCCTATACAGAGTCACTATGAGTCAGAAATGAATTGATGGTACTTACTAACAACAAACAATGGTAACTATTTTATAAAATATATTTGTAAAAGGGTTAAATTGTCCTAAATTGTACAATGTAGAAGATACAATGGCAAAGCACTTTAATGATAGCTATTTGTACTAAAATGGAGAATACCTAATAACATTCTAGCCATTAAAATAAAACAAACAAGGACCACACTTTCCAAGATACAGTTTTATACTTTGCCTTGATCATCAAACTGTAGTGTATGTGTATGTGAGTGGAGGGGCAGGTGTAGGGAGTGAGGAGGAACAGAGAAAAACTTGTATAACTTTGGCCAGATAGAAAGCTTTTGAAGCATGAGATGCACTTAGATTAAAAATAAGAACAATGTGGAAAAAGAGAAAAAGCTCTAAGACTACTTCTAACATATGGCATTACATTAGCTAATCCATTGGGTGCTCTCACGTTGTGCCTTGGTGGTTTCTTTTCAGAATCCTAGCAAGGAGTAAAATGAACTCAAAAGTGAAACATAGTGTCTTAGTCTTGTTTGAATTAAAATATATACTTTTACTTACTGAACACCACAATTTTCAACATTAAGAATTTGAATGTTAGGTTTGAGTGCTATATAACGATATTATAACCATAAATCAAATAAATATTTTTAAAACTGTCTCAATATATATTTATACTGTGTACCATAATAACTCTATTTTATGAGTTATTAACTCTATCTGTGATAGCCTAAAAACTACTCAAACTCTAGGGGGTACATATTCAGCACAGCATGAGCAGATTTAGCCAAGAAATTCCCATTAACGTCAATGAGAGTTGCATGGTTCAATCTTAACACACACTGCGTTGAAAATTTATCCCAAAGCATATGAGCATGAGTGAGTTTCCCAAGAGAAAGGAAAATTTTAAACCAAAGATGTTTCCATCACAAGTCTACCTTTCAAGGGACAATCTACCCATTTACCATCTCTAAATAAATAATACTAATTAATATAATTTTTATTATCACTACTTACAGCGAAAATGCAAAATTGAATGTTTTAGTGGCAAATTTTAATTGTAATGATTGCTCTGTTTATCATTAATATTAACCTCATATACAAACTCTTCGGAACTTAACAACAACAACAACAGCTATGATTCACAGGAACAGGATTTTTAATGTGGTGTGGCACTGTAGGATAAGCAATGGACCCTGTATACTGGATTTCCAAGGACCAGTTGGCAAGTTTGAAGCACTGATCTTACAGGTCAAACCTACCTTTCAGTCAAGTGCTTCTCTACAGTGCCATTTTAGGTGCCATCGATTAGTACTAACTCATAGAGACCCTATGAACAGCAGAATGATACACTGCCTGGTCCTGGGCCAACCTCACAATTGTTTCCATGCCTGAGCCCACTGCTGCCACCACTATAACAATCCCTCTCATTGGGAGTCTTCCTCTTTTTCTCCAACCCCCCACTTTACCAAATATGATATCCTTCTCCAGTGATAAATGGATCCTCCTGATAACATGTCTGAAGTATGAGAGATGAAGTTTGGCTATTCTGGCTCCCAGGGAGCACTCAGGCTGTACTTCTTCCAAAAGAGATTTGCTTGCTCTTTTGGCAATCATGGTACTTTTAATACTCTCTTTCAACACCATAACTCAAATGCATCAATTCTTCCATGGTCTTCCTTATTCACTGTCCAACTTTCACATGCAAATGTGGAAATTGAAAATACCAAGGCTTGGGTCAGATGCACCTTAGTCCTCCAACAGAAATCTTTGTTCTTCAACACTTTAAAAGAGGTCTTGTGCAGCAGATTTCCCTAATGTAACGCATTGCATGATATCTTGACTGCAGCTTCCATGAGTGTTGATTGTAGATGCTAGCAAAATGAGGTCTATGACAACTTCAATCTTTTCTCTATTCATCTGGAAATTGTTTATTGGTTAGAAGGATAGTCAGGAAAATGACACCTCAAAAATGTCCTGAACTCTGGAATCTTTGAATATGTTGCAAACAGTATTTTGCTGCAAATTACTTACCCTAGTTAGATTTAGGGTGATAGGCTTGGATAATCCATGTGGGTACAATGTAATCACAAAAGACCGTATTCAAAGGGGCTTAAAAATGTTACTGGCAAAAATTCAATATCTTTTAATTACATTTTCCCATGATCAGTTTGAAGACCCCTCAGACGTGGAAGACAGAAGAGAAAAGACAAAACTGGAGAGATGACTGTATGAAAAGGACATTGTTTCTACGACAGCAGAATAAATCCATGAAACAAGAAATGATAGTAGTCTCTGGACGCTGTAAATGGATTGACTCCAAGATCCCCGCAAAAGGAACACAACCCTAACAAATCTTGATTTTAGGCCAGTGAGACATTTTTCTAGGTTCCAAAACTATAAAATTGTACTGCATATGCACTGTTTTAGGCAAATAATTTGTCAAATCAGTAACAGAGTAACTAATACAGTTAGTAACTTTCTATTGGTTCTAATTATTTACAACTATCCTTGGGGTATTAGTATACCAAAAAAGGACAAACAATTTTTTAAACTCCTACAAATACTTTAGTAATAATTATTTTAAAGTTTAAGGTGGAAGCAGCCAAATACAAAAGGATTACATTGCATTATTGCTGAGGACCTATAACTTGTTACATAAAAATTTAATAAGTAATATGAATGATGTATATGACATTAACAGTTCACAAGTATTTTAATATGGTGGTGGTTATGTGCAGTGAACAGGGTTTCTGAGGCTATAAATCTTTACGGTAGCAGAAAGCCTCATTTTTCTCCTGCGGAATAGCTGGTAGTTTCGAACTGCTGACCTTACGGCTCACAGCCTGATTCATAACCACTACGCTACCAGGACAACTCAATGAATAGTTATTCTACTTTTCAAAAAGTAATATTTTTTATATTAATGGTTTCCATTCAACAATCTCTACATACATTGTTCAGTCGCATTGGTTACATTCCCTTATTATTGCACATAGTTTGGTTTTTCAAAAGTAAAACAACTATGTTGTTGATAGGTGCCATCGAGTCAGTACCAACTCATAGCAACCTTATGCACATCAGAAGGAAACACTACCTGATCCTGGGCCAACCTCACAATTGTTGACATGTCTGAGCCTACTGATGCTGACACTTTGCCAGTCAATCTCACTGGACGTCTTCCTCTGTATCTCTGGCCCTCCACCTTACCAAATAAGACATCCTTCACAAACGACTGGTCCCTCCTGACAATATGTCCGAAGTATATGAGAGATGAAGTTTGGCCATCCTGGCCTACAAGGAGCACTCTGGCTGCAATTCTTCCAACACAGATTTGTTTGTTCTTTTGGCAGCCCCTGGTACTTTCAAAATTCTCCTCCAACACCATAACTCAAAGACATCAATTCTTGTATGATCTTCCTTATTCACTGTCCAGCTTTAACATGCATATGAAGTTATTGTAAATACCATGGCTTCGGTCAGGTGAACCTTAGTTCTCAAGCTGACATCTTTGCTCTTCAACACTTTTAAAAGGTCTTGTGCAGCAGATTTGCCTAATGCAATACATCATTTGATTTCTTGACAGCTGCTTCCATGAGTGATGATAGTTGATCCAAGAAGAATGAAGTCCTTGACAACTTCAATCTTTTCTCCATTGATAAGAAAGTTGTTTATTGGTCCAGTGGTAGGATTTTTGTTTTCTTAATATTGAGATGCAATCCATACTGAAGGCTGTGCTCTTTGATCTTCATCAGTAAGTATTTTAAGTCCTCTTCACTTTCATCAGGAAAGATTGTATCATCTGCATGTAGCAGGTTGTTAATGAGTCTTCCTTCTATCTTGATGCCACATTTCCCCCCCATATAATCCAGCTTCTGTGATTATTTGCTCAGCATACAGGTTAAATAAGTATGGTAAAAGAATACAACCCTGTTGCACACCTTTCCTAATTTTAAACCATTCAGTGTTCCCATGTTCTGTTTGAACAACTACCTCTTGTTCCATGTACAGATTCCTCATTAGCAAAATTAAGTGTTCTGGAATATTCATACTTCATAATGTTGGCCATAAATTGTCATGCTTCACACAACGAAAAGCCTTTGTGGAGTCAATAAAGCACAGATAAGCATCTTTCTGGTATTCTCTGCTTTTAGCCAAGATCCATCGGACATTAGCAATAGCTAACTATATGCATAGATAATCATCAATACACAACTACAGCTATAAATAACAAAAATACTAATAGTGTGTGACTGATAGATTCAGTGCCCCATCCATAATTCCTGAGATCTCTGTAAAAATTATTCACATACAAATGTAATCAAATTCAATTTCAGAGAAACTTGGAACCATTACTATGTCAAATAGTATACTGAGTCTTGAAATTAAGGCTGTCGATTCCAATTTTACAGGTCTTGCATATTCAGAACTGTTCATCAACTAGGCAATATTTGTGAAGTGGGAATTATTTCTTGACTAACATATGTTGCCATGGAGTTAAGTCTGATTTATAGTAACCCTATAGGACAGGGAGACTTCTGGTGAGGTGCTATGGATCAGTACTTGAGTTTGAATTACAAGGTCAGTAGTTCAAACCCACCTCAGAAACCCTATATAGGGTCACTATGAGTTGGAACTGACTCGACGACACTTAACAATAGGACAAGGTTGCTGTTTTTAAGTGTTGTCCTGGTGTAGTGCTGCAGGATAATGCACTGGAATACAAGGTTAGTTTGAACCACAAGGTCGGCAGTTTTCAAACCCACCAGGGACTCCTTGGAAACCCTACACAAGGTCATTATAAATCAGAAGTGACTAGATGCCACTTAACAACAACATAACAATATGTTAAATTCAACCTTCAGGGACTAGTCAGACATTCATTCGCATCCTTACTTTAAGATAAGTAAATGTACCCCTGGTTCCGACTAGAATTAAGACTCAAGAAAAACCTTAAACATCTTATTCTTATGGGCAGAAAGTAATGTAGAGGTAAAGATATTTATGAAACTTCTTAGTAATGTATTTTGAGTGGTTGTAGAAGGAATTAAATCTTCCTTCCCCAAAATGAAATATAAGTAAAAGATTGTCAGGTTTTGTTTGTTTGTTTGTTTGTTTTAAAGTGGTGCTTGTTGAATTTTGAAAAATGTGAAATTTCTATAACATGAATTTTTAGATTGTTAATACACACACACACACACACAACTTGAGTGGTAGTATTCCATACTATTTCATTGAATGGACTGAAGAACCATCATGCTTTTAATTACATTGTTCACTAGTTTTCAGTTTAGGCATGTTAATTACCATCTCTAAATTTCAGTTTTCTTTTCACTAAAATGGAAATACTAAAACAGAATTTCTGTAAGGATTAACTCAGAGAATAAATTTATAGTACTTGCCAAATAAATGAAAACTAATTACTGTTAAATAAATGTGAGATCTAATTAGCATTGTCTACATTATAATTGTTTTACTTAAAATAGGTTAAGTTCTGTGGTACTGTTGTTAGGTATTAGCAAGTTAATTTCAATTCATACTAACCCTATGTACAGATTTGTTCTAAGACAGATTTCTTTGTTCTTCTGGTAGTTTATCATATATTCAATATTCTTCACCAACACCGTAATTTGAAAGTATCAATTTTCTCAGTCTTGTTTATTGCACAGCATTTGCATGCATATGAGGTGACTGAAAATACTTGGGTCAAGGGTACCATAATCCTCAAAGTGACAGTTTTGCTTTTAAATACTTTAAAGAGTTCACTTGCAGCAGATTTGCCAACGCAATACATTACCTGACTTCTTAACTGCTGCTGCCATGGATGTTGATGGTGGATCCAAGTAAAATGAAATAATTGACAAATTCAACCTTTTGTCCAATTATCATGATACTGCTTATTGGCCCAGTTGTGAGGAATTTATTTTCTTCATGTTAAGGTTCAAGCCATACTGAAGGTTTTGGTCTTCATCACTAAGTGTTTCATGTCCTCTTCACTTTCAGCAAGCAAGTTTGTATAATCTTTTTCCAATCCTGATGCTGCATTCTTCTTCACAGAGTCTAACTTTTATTTTCTTGACCTGTAGATTGAATTACTATAGTGAAAGGATGCAATCCTAGCATATGCATTTTCTGATCATAATCCATGAAGCATCTCATAGATCTTTTTCAACAACTGTTTCTTAGTCTATATAGAGGTTCTACATGAGTAGAAAAAAGTGTTCTAGAATTCCGATTCTTTGAAATGTTACCCATAGTATTCTATGATCCACACAGTCAAGTGCCTTTGCATAGTCAATAAATCACAAGTAAACATCTTTCTGATATTCTGTGCTTTCAGTTAAGATCTGGCATCAGCAATGGTATTCTTCATTTCATATCCTCGTCTGAATCTGGCTTGAATTTCTGGCAGCTGTCAATGTGCTGCTGTAACTGTTTTTGAGTTATCTTCAACAATATTTTACTTGTATATGATAGTAAGACAAATTAGATAATGTAAATACTTAAGTTCACCAAAATACTTTACTAAGAAAGCTAAAACAGAACATAAAGGGGAAAAAAAAGTTTGCTAATTACTTATCTATTAAGGGTCTCCTCTCTAAAATACATAGAACAGCTCAACAACTCAACAACAAAGTAAAAAAAGCCAGTAAAAACATGAACAAAGGGCATGAAAAGACAGCACACCAAAAAGGACATTTAAGTGGACAGCAAACACATGCAAAGATACTTGCAATCATTAGTTATTGGAGACATACAGATGAAAACTACAATAAGATACCGTCCTATCCATTCAAAAATGCCAATGATAAAAAAAAACAAAAAAAAAAACAAACAATAAATGCTAATGAAGTTGTAAGGATAGTGAAACTCTTATACACTGATAAGATTTTTAAATGGCAACAACCATTATAAAGAATGCTATAATGCTCCTTCAAAAACTAGAAACAGAAATGGTTTATGAAAGGACCATCCCACTCATAGGTAGATACAAGAACAGTGGAATGAATAGATATATACACATCTGTGTTCATTGCAGCATTATTCACAAAACAAAAGATGGAAATAACCTAGGTGCCAATCAATGGATGAATGGATAATCAAATTGTGGTCCATAATTGTAAATGCAATGCTATAGTAAACAGCTATAAAGAATAATGATGAGTTCTCAAAACACATTATAACATGGCCTTAAAAGCTACGAGTCACCATCTAACATACAACTACTAGTTTCTACTGATATGAAGTAAATGATAAAGAAGGAAATGAAAGACTCAAAGAAGGTATCAGTCTACATGACTAATAGCTCATACAAACTACGGTTTCATCTATCTGAGACCAGAATAACTAGATGGTGCCCAGCTACCATTAACAACATTCTGAACACAGATACCATAGATGGTCTGGGTTAGACTCAGAGAAAAATGTTAAAGAAACCTCAAATTTCTTTAAAATAATAATAATAAAAGAAGGCAGACTTACTGGATTGATAGAGACTAGAGGATTCCCTAGAGATATCATTATGAGAAATCCTTTAAATTTGGAATTGAACCGACTTCCCTGGAGGTCATCTTCCAGTCAAATAAAAAATTAGCTTGTGAAGTAAATAACATCATACATGGTGACTGTGCTCCTTTTAAAAAATGATTTATATAAGACCAAGACATCAGTATGTACCTAAAGCAAAGATGAGAAGGTAAGTAGAAGGGGTAGGAAAACTAGATTGATAGTAAAAACAAAACAAAAAAAAACACAATATAGAAATAATGAGAATGTCTACAAATTGTAAAACATGTAATGGAAGACACTGAACAATATATATGTTGTTAAGTACTGTCAAGACAATTCTGACTCATAGCGACCTTGTATAGGGTTTCCTAGGAGCAGGTGTTGAGCTTGAACTGGTGACCATGTGGTTCGCAGTCCGGTGCTGACCCACAACACCACACTAGAAGTCCAAATAATAGCTAAGTAACAATCTGATTTTCCATATAAACATTCACCAACAACACAATTAAAAGAAGAAAACTCTTTAACAAACAAAACAATAAACACACAATTTAACTCATCAACAATTAAACTCATCAACAAAGAGACAAACACCCAATTAAAAAAGAAATAAAGGACTGGAATAGACATTCTTCCAGACAAGATATATAAAAGGCCATGAAGCACATTAAGAAAAAAAGAAAAAAAAGTCCAACATCATTAATCACTAGAGAAATGCAAATAAAATACTCACTAAACTACCACTTCAAATCCAATAGGATGGCCATTATAAAAAAAGAAACAACAACCAAAAAACAACAACAATTGGAAAATAGCAAGTGTTTTCAAGTATGTCGAGTAATTAGTACCCTCATGCATTACTGGTGTAGATGTTTAACGGTACAGACACTGCAGAAAACAGCTTGATAGTGAGACATATAATAACCATATTATTCTACTCTTCAGTTTCTGTCCAGAAAAATCAAAAACATGTTCATGCAAAAACTTGTATATGAATTTTTATTGCAGCTTTTTTCACAATAGCCAAAGTTAGAAAGAACCCAAGTGTCCATCAACATACGGATGGATTAAAAAATCAGCTTTATATAAAATGGGGTATTATTCAGTCATTTAAAAAAAAAAAAAACTTAATTTTAATACATTGTACAACATGGATAAACCTTGAAAATATTATGCCAAATAACCCAAACATGAAAGCACAAATATAGTACTGTTCCACATAGATGCAATATCAGATAGGAAAATTATAGAACTTAGGTTAGAGGTTACCAGGGGATAAGAGGAGAGAAGAATGGGGAGTGATTGCTCAGTAGCGACAGAATTTGTTTGAAATGATGAGAACATTGGATGTAGATAGCAGTGATGAGCACAAAACTTTGTAAATGTAGTGTCTTTGAGTGAATACCAACTCATAGTAACCTTGTTTCCAAGGAGCAACTGATGCGTTTGAACTTTCTTGCGATTAGCTGTCCTGTGCTTTATCCTACAGCGCAAACCGGGACTTCAGAATTGCCATTCGTCCTATCAAGCCTAGACAGAGCCTTATTGTTGTTGACATTGTTAAGTACCCTCTGGTAGCATAGTGGTTACAAATCGGACTGCTAATCTCACAGTCAGCAATTCGAAATTACCAGCTCTTCTGTGGGAGAAAGATGAGGCTATCTGCT
>NW_006408758.1:2377165-2414557 GCF_000296735.1 Chrysochloris asiatica
CAACTTAGACACTGGCTACCTAAAATGAGGGGGCGATAGAGGCATGAAGTGACTGGCTTACAAGATTTCAAAAGGAGTTTAGTTTAGTTTAAGAGTGTAGGGGAAAAGGTAGACTCCCCATTGAAAAGTTTTCATCTTCTCTGGAAGAGTCTGGTGAAAGGAGATAGGGATAGGATTCTTGTGATGCAATTGTTATCATGACTAATTGCGACTGTCACAACTGTAAAGGTAGAGGTTTTGTAACAAAAACAGGGGAGTAGTTTATCATACAATTCCAGAAGTAGAGGACACGAGGATCATCAAGGAAGAAGAGCACACGCGAAATGTGGGACCCTATCCAGAGTAGCAGCAACACCAGAGATGGAGGCAGAGAGGAGGACATAGAGAGAGGGAATAGCTGAGGACTCTGGATTCATGGAAAGAGAGGGACTGGGTGCTGGTGGCCAGGAGGCAAGTTTGCAGAATGTGCACTTTGGTTGTTTAAATGATTATATATTCCTGTGTGTGTTTGTGTACATTGTCCCCAACCCCACCAAAAAGAAACAACAATAACAAAGAAACAACAACAAAAGGAATGGAAGCAAATACTGTTGAATGATGATGCATGAGGAGATTGCAATGAAAAAAACTGATGTTCTCCTATGTAAACTATCACTTACATCACAATAAAAATTTAAAAAAAGGCAACGTATACACATACTATTAAGGTACTTGTGTGGACTTCGCACCAAAATATCTGCTTTGTATAGTAACAAAAGAAAAAATTCACTGTTATTATTTTTGTTGTTCTAAGGTGTTAAAGTGTTGAAGAGCAAGGATGTCAGCTTGAGGACTAAGGTGCGCCTAACCCAAGCCATGGTGTTTTCAATAGCCTCATATGGATGCGAAAGCTGGACAGTGAATAGGAAAATCGTAGAAGAATTGATGCCTTTGAGTTGTGGTGTTGGAGGAGAATACTAAAAGTGCCATGGACTGCCAAAAGAACCAATAGATCTGTTTTGGAAGAGGTACAGCCAGAGTGCTCCTTGGAGGCCAGGATGGCTAAGCTTCGTCTCTCATACTTTGGACATTTTGTCAGGAGGGAGCAGTAACTGGAGAAGGATGTCAGGATGGGTAAGATGGAGGGTCAGAGAAAGAGAGAAAGACCCCCAACGAGATGGATCTGCCAGGTGGCATCACTGATGGCGTCAAGTATGGTAGCGGTAGTGAGGTTGGCCCAGGATCAGACATTGTTTCGTTCTGCTATGCATGGGTTCACTATGAGTCGGTTCCGACTCGATGGCACCTGACAACAACAACAAAAGTGAAGACAAGTGTGTTCTGACTCACAACGACCTTATGCTGAACAAAATGAAACACTGCCCAGTCCTGCAACATCCTCACACACAATTGTTGCTATGTTTGAGCCATTGTTGATGCCATCGTGTCAATCCATCGTGGTGGTGGTATTCCTCTTTTAACTGATCCTCTACTTCACAAAGCATGATGTTCTTCTCCAGGGACGGATCTGTACTTTACCAAGATGATGTTCAAAGAACAAGAGACAATGTTTTGTCATCCTTTCTTCTAAGGAGCATTCTCACTATACTTCTTAGTAAAATTGTTTGTTCTTCTGGCAGTCCAGAAGAACATGGTATTTTCATTAGTCTTTGCCAACACCATATTGAAATGCATTGATTCATCTACATTCTTCCTTTTTCACAGTTCTTCTTTCACAGCACATAGGGAAATTGAAAATACCAGGGCTTGGATCACGCTCACCTCAGTTCTCAACTTGACATCTTTGCTCTTTAACACTTTAGAAAGGTCTTTTGCATCAGATTTGCCTAATGCAATATGTCATTTGATTTCTTGACTATTGCTTCCATGAACATCCATGATTATGGATCCAAGTAAAATAAAGTTTTTGACAGCTTCAATCTAGTCTCTGTTTATAATGATGTGATGCGTTGGTCCAAAGAGTAATGTGTGAGGATTTTAATTTTCTTCACATTGAGGTAAAGTCAAGACTGAAGTCTTTGGTCTTCATCAATAAGTATTTTAAGTCCTCTTCATTTCCAGCAAGCAGTTGTATTGTCTGTATATAACAAATTGTTAATTATTCGTAGCGTAGTGTTTATGAATCGGGCTGCAAGCTGCAAGGTCAGCAGTTCTGCAGAAGACAGATGAGGCTTTCTGCTCCTATAAAGATTTACAACCTTGGAAACCCTGTGCAGGGTCACTATGAGTCGGAACCGACTCCACGGCACATAACAACAACCACCACTCCTGATACCACATTCTTCTTCTTCCTGATACCTTCTCAAATTATTTGCTCAGCATACAGAATGAACAAGTATAGTAAAAGGATATATCCCTGGTGGACAACTTTCCTGATTTTAACCATTCAAGTATCAACTTGCTCTATTTGAATGACTGACTCTTATTCTATGTACAGATTCCTCATGAGCAAAATGAAGTGTTCTGGAATGTCTATTCACAGCCTTGAAAACCCTATGAAGCTATTCTGCTCTTGAGCAGAATCAACTAAAAGGCAGCCTAACAACAAGAAGAAGATGAAAGTAATATGATTTGAAAGTGTCACTGAGGGTCAAGCAATGTATTAAGGAGCATTGACTATGGCAGGATAATGTAACTTGTTCACCATCCATTTTTGTCTTTCTGGCTATATAGGAAGACTACTTTCCCCAACTCTCTTTCAAGTAAAGTTGCAATAAAATGAGTGGGTGGATGTGTGCCTAAAAATGATTTCCAGCTCTCTTTATTAGTAATTAACACAACAGCAATTTTAGAAGTCACATAATCTACAAGGAATAGCAACATCATGGGAACAAGCAAATCACCACTTGAAAGAGAAGTTCCCAATAAAACCTCCTAATATACAACTAGATATGAATAAGAAATGAACTTTTATGAGGTTAAAACATATTTTTCATTGCAAATTAGACTACTCTATCCTGAAGATAAACTAACCAGCCCTAGATTTTCTTTTTTGTCAACATAACTCAGCACTCAGGATCAGAAAGAAGCTCACAATAATGAATAATCACTCTGGTAGCGTAGTGGTTACGAATCGGGCTGTGAACCTAAATAAAGGTCAGCTGTTCGAAACTACCAGCTGCTCTGCGGGAGAAAGATGAGGCGGTCTGCTCCCATACAGATTTACAGCCTCAGAAACCCTGTACAGGGTCGCTATGGGTCGGCACCGACTCGACAGCACTTAACAACAACAACAATATTATACAAGGTTGAAATTTGATAGAAGGTAGATTGTTCTTATCTAAGATCTGGATACCCTATGTTATTTTCACTAAAAAATATAAGACTCTTAAAGTATTAACTACTAATCTGAAATCATAGCCTGGACTGTAATATACCCATCCCACTCTTTCTAACTTCTTTATAACATATATAATTTATTTAGAGGCATTAAATTTGTAGGGCCCACAAGCGCTCAGCCTGAGGTGATTCAATTATCTTCCCCTGAAGTGGGAAGAGTAAAAGCAGTAGATGAAAGAAAAAGGAACAAAGGGACTCTTAAAAAATAAGCTGGTCTTAGAGGACATGAAAAAGGAGTTTCTTAGAAAGCAGTAATTGTACTGAGGATGCTCATCATTTTCACATGCTATCTTTATTCAAAAAACACTCAAAGGAGTTTGGATTTGATCTTGCAATTTCAATACATGTGTGACTGCTTGAGCAACCTAATAATTCTAGCAAAATATTCTCTTTGAGGGCATCAAAGATCAGGATATAATTAGGTGTCCCAATGGACTGATCACTTGACTACACCCTGGAATAATCCATGCCCTTGGAAAAGGATGGGAAATCGGTATTGTTCTTCAAAGAGAAAAGGAGATTCTGCCTTGGAGCAGCCATTTATATACTGTCAAGAAAAACAGTAAAACTATCTATATTTATGTCAGAAGCAAAAATTATGGGTGCAGTTTACTCTCTTCAATCTGTAAACTTGTTAACAGGTATAATAATTTTAATGATTAATCTGAATGAGAGTTGATCCATTATGTCTTATTATTATCAGTTTTTAGTTGGGGGAAAATAAAAGCGCTTATGTTCTGTATATATCTGAGACACTGGGCAGCAAGAGTGACTATCTGTAACATTTTCTTGACCTTAACCTTTCCCATGACTTTTTTGAAATTTAGCAAGCAGAAGGCCATTCACTGAATATTACAATTATATCTGATGTTTAAAAAGGTTAAACAATGCTTGTACATGGTAACTGCAAACAATATGTGTTATGTGCCAACAAGTAAAAAGATCCCCAAATGAGTGAATGCCTTAAACATCTAAAATTGCTTGCAAAGGAGAAAAACAGATAAATTAGCATAATTCTTTCTTTACTCAATATCCTTGGCAGCATAGAACAAAACTCCCCGCTGGTAAAAAGCTACTCCATCTGCCATCCTACTGCAAGAACAGCTCACATTCTTGGAAAGATAATTTATTGGGCAACCAGATCCTATCTTTCATTTTCTGGGGAGTAGAATATGATTTTTGTGAATAATGTCCATCCACTGCAGTTCATTGAAAGAGCACCTACATACCAATGCTATGGACCAATGAATTACCAACAGTCTCCCTTCTCTATCATGCTACTTTAAGCATGAAAACATTGTTCAGCTTTAAATGAATTGTTTGGAAAATTAAATACACAATGAAGAGATTTTTAGTATTAAAAATGGTAATATATATTTAGCAACAACAACAACAAAAATATCCTGGGGAAAGTAATTGTCTTGCTAATTTTCACACAGAGTCAGTGAGTAGATAAGATACAGGATCAGCATGCAATGGTATTCTTCTCGATTTTAATTTGTAGAGACTACTAAAGATATTTGGGAGTTCCTGGATCGTGCAAATGACGAATATGCTCAGGTCCCAACTTAAAGCTTGATGGTTTGAATTCACCCAGAGATGCTTTGGAAGAAAGGTCTGGTGATATATACTTCCAAAAAATCAGCCACTGAAAACGCGAGAATTCTACCCTGATACACATCACTTGCCATAAATTAGATTAGACTTTAAGGTTTTAGAAAAGAAAATGAAGCAAGATTTTTAAACAATTTGACTCAAATCCACATTGTATGGTAATGCTTGATTCTAACTCATATCATCAAAGTCTCCTAGAGTTAAATTGTTGTTGTTGTTAAGTGATGTTGAGCCAGTTCCAACCCATAGTGACCCTGTATAGTGTTTCCGAGGAGCAGCTGGTGAGCTTGAAGCACTGACCTTGCAATTCAAATGGCTTTGCAGTCTGGTGCATTAACCCAGGATAACAGATACCCTGATCTCAGATATAGAGCCACAAAGTGAACTAAGCCATTTCTATTGCTTTATTAAACTCAAATAGATTTCCAAAAAAAAAAAAATAATAATAATAATTGACAGATGGCACTTTATTTCTTCCTTACTGTTTCTTTCCTCTGGAAAAATCTATTTAAAATAAGCAACATTTAAAGTTTTACATTTTCCTACCACTAAGCATATTCTGACTTACTGAAATTTTCACTGAGACCACATAATTTGAAGTATTCTTTAATGTACATGTTCAGAAAATACAAATTGAGAACTTTCCCAAGAAAATATATTTTCTCTGATTGTAAAGAATATATAAATAAAATGGAAAGGCAAAAAAATATATATTCTGTGGTTTTTGTTGTTGTTATTGTTGTTGTTGTTGTTTCAGTGATAAAACATTAAATTGTAGCAACCTGTCATCAGTTCTGTAAAGGAGATTACATACATTCTTTCCTTCACTTTATATGACTTTCAGAATTTCAGTCTAATATTTCAGAGTCCCTTTGAAGACAAGAAAGGAACACTTATGGACTGTAGGATAATCACTGGACTGCTAACAACAGGGTGGAATTTCAAATCCCACCAGCTGCTCAATGGGAGAAAGATGGAAGCTGTCTGCTCCTGGAAAGATTTGTTTCTGTTTGTGGTTGTTTAAGATAGAGTTTTGGTGGTGGCAAAGCCCTTGGCTATTAGACAAAAGGTCGATCGATGATTCCAACCCACCAGAGCTCCATAAGAAAAAGACATTACAATGTCTTTTTAGAAGACAACTGTAGAAACAATAAGGGGTGGTTGGTTGGTTGGAGGATGGTTGGTTAGTAGTTTGCCACTGAGTTAGTTCCAACAAGCAACCTTGTACTTGGAAATCCTATACAGGATCGCTATGAGTCTCAACCAACTCGACAGCATTTGATAACAACATAGGGTATCCAAGGATGTAAAAGCCTCATTTTTCTCCCATGGAGTGACTGGTAGATTAGAACCGCTGACCTTATGGTTAGCAGCCCAGCTCATAATCCACTACATTACCGAGGCTAACATTTCTACTCTGTCCTATAGAGATGCTATGAGTAGAAATCAACTCCATGGCAATGAGCATGCTTTTCCATTTTTAAGATAAGTTACTGCTTCCAAAGTGCCATTCTATACAATTTTACATTGTTGTTGTTGCTGTTGTTAAGTGCTATGGTGTTGGTTCCAAACCTGTGTAGGGTTTCCGAGGAACGGTTGGTGAGTTAGAGCAATCGTCCTTGCAGTTCAAACTGACCTTGAGCTCTAGTGCTTATCCTATTGCACCATATCAGGATAATTTTTCTATTTTTTCTATTGTATTACTTCATTAATCTCTCATTTTCAACAATCTCCCTTTTTGAATTAAAGTATAAGATTTACAGATCTTATTTTTATTACTTACTAATGCTTTGTCTAATGGCTTTTATTTTATTGTGAATTTCTGTGAAGTTATGTTGTTAAGTGCCTTTGAGTAGATTCCAATTCACAATGCTGTACAGGGTTTGCAAGTGACAACGAACCATCAACCCTGAGGTTAGCAGTCCAGTGCTTATCCTCAAGTGCCACACTAATGCTCCTCAGTTAAATTACAGTGCCATATAACGCACTAGCAGCAGACTCAAGTACATGAACAGTTCAAGCACAATAAAGTGCTGCCCTTTAAGAAAGTATTTTAAAAGACAAGTATAAATATGCAAACAGCTATCATTCTAACTGAAACCTCAAATTGTATAATAAGAATGAGCAACAATTGATATGCATAAGATCCTTTTATCTTCCCCTCTATTATTACTTCCACCCTTCTCTGGATGGGGTATTTAAACCAACAATTCCCCTCAAAGAAGCAGTGTTAAGGTAGAAGCTGATCTCTCTCTACCTAAAAAGAGGAGGAACCATGAAGAGACTAGTTTTTACTGAATCATTTTCTCCATTTAGAGTGGAGTCAATATGTGAAAGTTCCCTACTCCTTTGTGAACTTCTCTAAGCTATTTATTTTTGTATCTTTTTTTCTGATGGGGTGCTGTAGTATAAGCACTAGACCACAAGGTCTGTTTGAACCTGAAGGTCAGTGGTTCAAATTCACCAGCCACTCTTCAGAACCCTAACGCTATGGGTCAGAACAGACTCAACAACAGTTAACAACAATAACAGCATGGCAGGAGTGGGAAATGTTCATTTGGTCTGACCCAGTCAAGGCAACTGTATTTCCAGCCCTCACATATAGTTGGTTATGTGCTGTGTAGTTTTGACTTATAACAACCCTGTATAGGGTTTCTGTAAATCTTTAGAAAGCCTCATCTTTCTCCTGTGAAACAGCTGGTATTTTTGAACTGGTGTCCTTAAAGTTAGTAGTCCAACTCATAACCACTATGCTACCAGAACTCCTTAGCCATCACATTGAAAATATGAACAGTGAAGTGCCATCGAGTCATTTCCGACCCTGTATAGGGTTTCCAAGGAGCAACTGGTAAGCTTGAACTGTGGACCTTATGGTTCAAAGTGACTTTGCAGTCCAGCACATTGACCCACAATGCCATCCATCACGTTAAGGGTGAGTTCATTAAATGTCTGACGAAATATAGTAGACTAAATTTTAAGTTGATAATTTTGCATGGCCTGTGAATGATGTTACAAATTTTGGTGAAAAATAGCATCCCCACCTCTGCCTTATGACGAAGCATCACCACAAGCCTTGCCTTTGCTTTCAGAAGGTTCTTGATTCTCCAGCTACTCCCTTTACAAATGGATTGTTGTTGTTGTTGTTAATTGTTCTTGAGTTGATTCTCACTCATGATGACTCAGTGTGCTACAAAGTAAAACTGTTCTATAGAGTTTTCTTAGCTTTAATCATAACAACAGCAGATAGCCAAGGCTTTTCCCCCCATGGTACTGCTGCATGGATATGAAGAGTTCACAGGCTAGCAGTGGAGCGAAACATCTGTGCCACTTTGGAAACTTTACAAATAGGTGTGGCTGTTGGGATAAGTGCCCTCTAGTAAGTTCCAACTCACAGCCAGTTGAGTTGTAACCTGCATAGATTTCCAAGACCATATATGTCTGTGGGAACAGAAAGCCTCATCTTTCCCCCACAGAGCTCCTGGAGAGCTCAAACTGTCACACTTGTGGTCTGCAGTCCAGATCTTATCTTACAGAGCCACCATGCTTCCATGTGGTGGTGTTCTTGTTAAATGCTGTGGAGTCAGTTCCAGTTCATAGCAAACCTGTATAGGGTTTCCAAGGAGAAGCTGGTGGGCTTGAACAATCAACCTCATGGTTAGTAGTCAAGTGTTTATCCACAGCACCACACCCCCCATATAGGTGATACTATTTCAGGGTGATGCCATAGGAAATTCCACTCCTTCCTCAAATTACTTAGTTTTGATAATTCTAAAATGACAGCTTTATCTTAATTTCCCAATTGGTTCAATAATGAAAAAGAACAGATGAGACTAATTTGCACTATTCAATCCCCATCCAATGGGCCAAACATAAAGTTTTAATTATCCAATGACTAAGGTTTTAGAACTCATGCTTCAGTAGACAGTGCTATCTACCTTAATTGCACTTTAAATTACTTTTCCTTTTTAATATTATACGTTTGTAAACAAAATAGTCATTCCTTTATCCATAGTGTTTCACACTTTTGAAACATCTATATTGTTTCATTCACAGTTCATGCTGATGAACAGATATCTGTAATTCATACATATTTGTCAGAGGATAAATAAATCATTAAGAATTGTTTCCTGTAAAACACCTCGCAACATGATTGAACCTGGTGGATATTATTCTGAGTGAAATAAGTCAATCACAAATGGACAAATATTGTATGAGACCAAAGCTGTAAAAAGTTACAAAATGGTTTTCTTGATAAAAGAAATAATCTGTCATGGTTGGGGGTGGGGGGGAGGGGAAAAATCACAAGCTAAAGGGTTGTTGTTTTAAGTGCCATGGATAGATACATGTTAACATGGGTGACAGGGCAAGCAATATAAAGTAAGAGGGAGGTTAGCAGAGGAAAGATGAAGGTATAGGAAGACCCAGGTAAGAATGCGATAGTTACAGTGAATAGAGGTAAATACTGTTAACTGTTGGTACAAGGAAGCGATTGCGATCATTGTATTCAATCACAGTATATGATTTGTTGAATGTAAAACTGATTATCTGTTTTGTAAACGCTCACTCAACTCACCATAAAAAGTTAACAAAAAAGCCAGAATACTTTTTATTCTCAAAATAAAAAGCAACAACATTATAAAGTTAAAATATAATAAATATTAAATGAGTTTTATTTAAAAAAGGCAATCTTAAAGATAAGGACCCTGGTTAAATTCTCTGTTTCATAATTGATTCAATGTGAATTTAGAAAAGTTACATAGTATCTATATACCCCACTTCCCTAATCTGTGATATAGAGATAAAAATGTCACCTTATAAAGTAAAATATTACATTATCCCACTTATATGAATAAGAAGTATGGCAAATAGATAGAGACCAGGAGCAGGAAAATGATGACTAGGGAGACCACTATTTGGGAATCTGTTAGTATTTGTTTATGGTGATGAGAAATTTGACAATGACTTGGGGTGGTTGTTGTATAACCTGAAAAACAATTGATATCACAAAATAGTATACTTGAAAAATGCTTAACCGGGAAGTGTACTATACATGTTTTTACAAGTTACTCACATGGAAAACTACATATATTACTTCTCTTTAAAAACCTGAAGGTATGGTAAAAAGGCACCTAAATTTCCTCAGGGCAACAATCAATGAAGCCGGATAAAATTTAAACCTTTAGAAATAGTTTGCCGCATACCTTACCGTGGTTGTCCTCAAGTGCCCTAGAGTCAGATTCAACTCATACCAACCCTGTATAAGGTTTTCTAGGAGTAGTTGGTCAGTTTGAAATGGTGACCTTGAGGTTAGCAATCCTTTGCTTATCAGATAGCACCACACCAGTACTCCTTACTACTCCCACACAAACTGTAGCTATTTATGTAAACAGAAACCTTACACATCTTAAAATCTTGCCTTATTGATGTTACAATCTAATCAACAATATCATATGTAATATAGTTAGTTTAATAAGTTAAACTTGAGCTCCCTTCAGAAAGGTTCCAAGATGCTACATTAAACTCTGTAAACACATAATAATATAAACATTCTAATGCGTAAATTCTAAAACTGAACAGCTTAAATATAGACTAAAACCTTGTTTCATGAAACACATTCACAATTTTTATATGTTGTAACCAAACTGTGTTTTATTTATTATAGACAAGTAAAATAGTTGAAAGTATCATCTGCAAAATCTGCTGTTCCAATGAATTAAGTTAAGTGCTTCTAAGTATTCCTGTAAATGGTTTATACAAGTCACAGACTTATGATTGATATCAAAGCAGTAGTCATTTGATTTTGAATAATACAACCCTGTCTTCTAATATGAGTTATGAATATGACCCAGAACTCAGTTTTTCATGGCCTATGAGTTAAACACCAGTATACATAGACAAAAGATTCAAAAGCAGGAACCAATAGTATACAATCTAAATTCACTTCCAAAATTATTAGAATTATTATTATTTCAGATTGGAAGAACCTTGCTGTCAAAAATCTACGATGCTCTGGGATTTCACCAAGTATTCAGTTGTTATTGTTGTTTTTAAGTGCCGTCATGTCAGTTCCAACCCATAGTGATCAAGTATAGGGTTTCCAAGGAGCAGGTGGTGAGTATGAACTGCCAACCTTGCAATTCAAACCGATTTTACTGTCCAGAGCATTAACCCATATCGCCACACTACTCATTTTACCTAGAATACGAGATTTAAATCAGTGGGAAGATATTTAAGAAATGTTCTATCAACGAAGGCCATGTTGTTGTTGCTGTTAAGTGCTGCTGAGTGGGTTCCAACTTACAGCAACCCTGCACAGGGTGTCTGTGGAGCAGCTGGTGGATTTGAACCGCAGACCTTACAATTAGCAGTCTAGTGTTTATCCTTCAGTGCCACACCAAGACTATGTTGTTGCTGTTGTTAAGTGCCATCAAGTTGCTTCCAAATTTGTGATCCTGTATAAGGTTTCTGAGGAACGGCTGGTGAGCTTGGACACCCGACCTTGTGGTTCAAACCAACTTTGCAGTCCAGTGCATAAACCCACAGCACCACACCAGGAGTCTGCACCAGGAAAACAGTTCTCATTGAAACAGATATCATCACAAATATTCTACTGTAAAGAAACCAATTAAACATGCACATATACACTGACATGCATGACATACTCAGTGAACTCCTTCTAAATTAGAAGTATAAAAATCTTAACAACAAACACAGAATAGAAGTGGAATGATAAACTTGAGAAAGCTGAAAAACATTCTCACACAATTAAATGTGAGAATACAAAAAGCACAAAGCCTGATATGTAAGGTGTTTTAAAATAAAGTGAAGACTGCTTGTTGCTATCCAGAAGCTTGTTTTTCAGTAACATAACTTAAAGATGGAGTGAAGTATTTAATCACTTTACCTAATAATATAAACAAACACACTGGCAACTTCATAACCTGAAATGTACAGAGAAAATCTCATCTATAATAGTATAGTGGGTGTCCCCTTAAGAGTAGCACAACTATTGGATTAAAATCAAATACATTTTACTTTAAAATGAGAAACAAGGATTGAATCAGTTACCTGAAGGGTAAGCCAATCCACACAATGAAGTTTTTATCGCCATGAATGCAGCAGAAGAGCAAGGTAGGAGGGCTACTGCACAAATATTCTACAATTATCAGCAGCTGCTACACAAACAACATTGTATCTCTCATTCACCTGGGGTGTCTATCACATCTGTGCACAGCAGTCACAGCTGCTACCCAAATCAGAGCGTTCTCACCCTTGAAAACACAAGGTGTTTGTTACCTTCCCTAATACTGAACTTGATGCCTTAGGAATAGGACAGAGATCTGGTGTTGTATTTAGTTGTATTTCATTGAACTATGATTTGTGCAGGGTTAATTATATCTTTATTTTTTCTCTTATACTTATGTTTAGGCTAGTATTCAAAATTGGAATGTTCTCTTAAATATTTATGAAATTATATATGGGAATCAAACTATAGTAGATATACTCTATGGAAGAATTCATAAAATCTGTTACTTATATTTGACCACAGAAAACATTTACTCTAAAACTTTGACATAGAAAGCTGTGTTAATTTTCAAAATTCAAGCATTTAATGCTGCCACCCGGAATGTAAAATGTATAAACATCTAGCTAAGTTTTCTTTATGATAAAAATTATAAAACTGCATATAATTTAATTAAATTAAACATTTCATAGTTAACCAGTATTTCTCAGAAATAATCTGCCATATTACTTTGAGATTTTAAGAAAATCACAGAAAGTGCTATTTAATATTAAATTCACTAATGAGAGGTGGAAATCAGATAAATCAAAATTTACCAGTTCCACTATAACACTGACATAACTTTTTCTATGTTTCAGGCACTATTCTAAGGACTTCACATACATTAAGTCATAACAACAATTTATCATGAATTATCATTATGCTACTTTAGAAGCAAGGTTGATGATTTTAGCTTGCTTACTTTAAATACGCCACCAGGAAAGGCCAATAGATAGAAAAGGATGTTGTGTTTGGTAAAGTAGGCCTCAGTGAAAATGAGGGAAACTTTCAACTGGAGGTAATGGCATAAAATCTACAATGGACTTCAAACTTAACTACTAGGAAGATGACTCAGCACTGGGCAATATTTTGTTCTGTTACACATAAGTTCGCTCTGATGGGAAAGTGATTTGATTAACAACAACAAATCATTTTTTATTAATAGATGAGGAAACTGAGTTACAGAAAGACTAAGTGATTTTCCCTAAAAGGGGTCTAGCTGGACTTCAAATTTAAATAATCTATCTCCAGTGTCTGAGTCTATAGCTATTATATAATGAATATGCAAGCTAGTCTTTCACAAAGCACATGTGAGGCGATGACTCCATGAACCAGACATCTGGATAGTGAAATGAGTTGATATTATTAAATAATGTAACTTGTTTAATGTGTATTAGAATCTGTATATATTAATGAATGTGATTTCTTGAAAGTCACCTTAAAAATTTATATAATGCAGTAAAATTTGCCACAAATTTAAAAAATTTAAATACATAAAACTCCTTGCTGTATTTACCTTTAGCACTTCCATTTTTAAAAGTTATTGGTGTAGTTATTAATCTGTTAAAAGTTTGGGGAGATATCAATGAGGTGTATATTCCATTTTAGAATAAACTGATGCCTTTTAGGAATACATTTTACTTTTTTAATAATGTATTTTGAACCAAATCTCATGAGTTAAAGATGAGAAAATCATAGTGTTTTGGTAAAAGAGTAGGACTTGGTTTCTTACGAATCAATGGTTGAAAAGACAATCCCAATGGGAAGCTTCAAAATTATTTTCAGCACTTTAATAAGGGTAGTTTTCCAAAATGACTACTTGAAAGGATCGCCTTATTTGCATTAATTACATTAATTATGGCATTGTGGTTTTCAAAATCACATTACTTTGTAGTTGTATCTAACAATTTAACATGAATAATGAGTTAGGATTTTGTTTCATAAGTGTTTTTTAAACAGTATGAACATGCATAATGATATATATAAGCAGTTTTTTAAATTAAATAATCAAAACATCACAAAATGCTAGAGATGAAATTAAGTCTTTTAAAACTGTTCATGATGAATGGGTTTTTTTCAGATCTAAGCAAAAGGAAGAGGGGAATGTAAAAGGTGGTTAAAGGAGATGAGAAATTTGTGGCACTGTATGTAGCATAAGAACTTGACCACTAACTGCAAGGTTGGCAGTTCAAATGCACCAGCTGCTCCTGGGAAAAACTATATAGGGTTGCTATAAGTAGGAACCAACTCAAGGCACTTAACAAAAACCATAATTCTACAAATTATTCAACTTATTTTAATAATACCCCTATAATGATTCTGTAAATAACACACAAGGGAAGATCTAACTCTGGAACATTTACTTTGAAGTTCCCAAACAGTAGATACCACTTCAAATCTCTGGCTTTGTGAAGAAATACAAACTGAAATTCATCCAATGTAGTTTCAAGCACACGTTTCTGTCATTTCTTTCTTTTTAAATTATGGACTTTTGATTTCCATCTATGTTAAGGAAAACATGTACACAGAAAATATGACATAATACTTATATTGCCATCCAAGAGGCAAACAGGTAATTACTTTACAGCATTTATCTTTAATTATTGCATTCTAAATCCTGTCTAGTACTTTACTAAACAACCACCCAATACTGGTAAAATAAGTTGTTGTTAAGTTGTTAAGTGCCATCAAGTCGGTTCCGACCCATCGCGACCCTGTACAGGGTTTCCGAGGGTGTAAATCTTTATGGGAGTAGAAAGCCTCATCTTTCTCCCGCGGAGCAGCTGGTAGTTTCGAACCGCTGACATTAAGGTAAAATAAGTAGGTAGGGCAAAAACATGATTTGGGGTGGGGTGGGGGGAGTTGTTCCTTTACTAAACAGCAGCAAAACTCAATTGAGTAACAATAAATAAATTTACCATTCAAATATTTGCTCAAATATTCATAGAATATTTTCTAACATTCCTACTGCTGTTGTTATTTCATATTTGTCCTTACCAGCACACAAAGAAAGATCTATTTTTATTCTTAATATTAACAGAATTCTTCTTCCACAGCATTGATTATTTTGCTTTATCAACACTATGGGAATCAAAGGAAGAAAAGCATTAAAAAGAGTTATTTGTTGGCTCTTTTGGGGGGAAAGGAAATTTTTACACCAGTAATGATGGTTTTAAGTGTATTTAAAATATTGACACAAGATTGGCAGCTGCTCACATTCTGCCAGAAAGGTTTACTACTGGCAGGAACTCTCAGCAGCTGCTTATTTGAAACGTGAGAAAACATTTGGACAGTTAGGATAGCCTGATTTTCCCCTTAAAATCTGTTTGGCAAAACTTCCTGGCAGTTAATATGATCCCATGAAAATGGCTTTTAAAAAAGTGTTCACGTCTTTTTGGAAAACTTAATTTGCCATTATAAACAATATCTTAAACTTCCAATCTTTTCATTGCTGTTTAATATTTTTTTTCTTGATTTAGGCAATAAAATGGGGAAAGGATGGCAAGGTAGTTATGTGTGTTTACAATAAAATGATTAAGTGGTCCACAGAGAAATATTTTCAAGAGATTCCTAGTATTCTCCAAGAAGTTTACACTGTGCATACAAAACTGGGAACAGAACAAAGACCATGATCTGCAACTTTGTCAATGAGTTAAAAATCTTCATTAAGAAACCACTTTAACATGCTTTCGAGAAATCATTTTCATGCATTAGGATAAATTTGCAGTAACAGTTGAAATATTTTAACTGATTCCACAACAGTCACTTAGTGAAAAGCAGCCTATGCCATCTCATTTATCCATGCACTTTGCATAAAATAACCACTGCCCAGAGGAGAGTCATTTGTGTACTCAACTTTTATAACAATTTTCTGAACATTTCCTTTTCTTAATAGGTGTTCCTCTCTCATATTAACTGCTTTCCTTTCCTTCACTTTCGAGTATGTCATGGCCTCTGCAGTTCTACTCCTAATCTTAGACACAGCAATCTAAAGGATATTGATTTATGATGACTATGTAATTTAAACACTCTGCAATTTTCCTGGATGATTTATTCAAAAATAGATTGTACATTAAGCTTGGCATTCATTAAGCAGGTCTATTCCAGTTTCATATTAATCCTGAATCGTATTTGTTTGGGAGATTTATGTATTTACAGCATGTGTTAGGCAGGTTGTAAAGTATTTGCAACAAGAGCAAACTTTAGAAACATTTGCATTAAAACACTGATGACCATGACACTCACACCCTAAGAAATACATGAAGTTATGACACTAATATTGCATACCCCAAATCAGTTATTTATAACTGTCTGATTGGAGTCCTGATATGGTGCTGTATGGTAAACACTGGATTGCCAACCACAAGTTTGGCAGTTCAAACACACCAGCTGTTCCTCAGACTCCTATACAAGATCACTATGAGTCATGACTGACTCAAAGGCACTTAACAACAACAACTTGGTTTGAAGACATAACCTCCCCTGCCCATCAATCTAATGTTGCTTGGAAATAGGGATGTTATGAGATAATATAAGGGCATATTGAAGTGCGGTGGGTCCACCTTTGATCTGAGTTGTTGTTAAGTGCCGTCAAGTTGGTTCCGACCTACAACGACCTGGTATAGGGTTTCCAAGGAGCAGCTGGTGAGCTTGAACTGCCAACCTTGCAGTCTGGTGCATCACCCCACAGCGTCACACAGACAGCTTTGCAGTCTGGTGCATCACCCCACAGCACCACAACGGGATTCCTGATATGAGTTGTTATTGTTAAGTGCCGTCGAGTCAGTTCTGACCCATAGCGATCCTGTATAGGGTTTCCGAGGAGCTGCTGGAGCTTGAACTGCCCACCTTGCAGTTCAAATGGCTTTAATCTGAGTTGTTGTTGTTGTTGTTGTTGTTGTTAGGTACCATTGAGTCAGTACCGACTCATAGTGACATTATACACAGCAGAACGAAACACTGACCGATCCTGGGCCAACCACACTACTGTTGCCACGCTTGAGTCCATGGATTCTGCCACTTGGCCAATCCATCTCGTTGGCGGTCTTCCTCTTTTCCTCTGACCCTCCACCTTACCAAACATGGTATCCTTCTCCAGCGACTGCTCTCTCCTGACAATATGTCTAAAGTATGAGAGACGAAGTTTGGCCATATTGGTCTCTAAGGAGCACTCTGGCTGCACTTGTTCCAAAACAGATCTATTGGTTCTTTTGGAAGCCCATGGCATTTTCAATATTCTCCTCCAACACCATAACTCAAAGGCATCAATTCTTCTACGGTCTTCCTTATTCACTGTCCAGCTGAGTAGTGTTCTATAAAAGGACACTTGCGAAAAAACACAGTAAAAGATAAAGAAAACATGACCATGTGACAGTGTGACCACATATCAAAGAATGCCTGTGGCTAACAGAAAATCCGAGTTAAGAAAGGATCTTTCACTACACCAGAAAGTCCTAACTACATGCTGAATGTAGGTTACCAACCTTCAGATTCTGAGACAATAAACTTATGTTCTTATTAGAAACCCAATTTGTTGCCCAGAGGTTTACAATACGAATACAGCCATGTTCGTCTTATCACACATTGGCAGTGGTTTGGTGGTTATGTGCCGTGGAGTCGGTTCCCACTCATAGCAACCCTGTACAAGGTTTCTGAAGCTGTAAATCTTTTCGGGAGCAGAAAGCCTCATCTTTCTCCTGCGGAACAGCTGATAGTTTCGAACTGCTGACCTTGCAGCCCGATTCACAACCAGTACGTTACCAGAGCTCCTTTACAATACTATAATGGCAGAATTGAGTGGTTGCAACAAAGACATTCTTGCAGGTAAATTTAAAAATATTTCATTCCTAACTCTTAAAACACACTACTTCTCTGTAGTTTATTTGACCGTGCTGGCTTGCATGGTGTTGTGATGCTGAAAGCTATGAAACTGGTATTGTACATACCAGCCGTGTCGCCCATGGTAGACAGGTTTCAGCAGATCATCCAGACAGAGAAAGACTAGGAAGGAGAAGCAGATTAGTTCTTAATGTTTAGCAAATTCAAATCTTACAAATAGCAAGGGAACATTGTCAGACATAGTACCAGAAGATGGAAACAGTATGACTAGAAGCATAACATTGTTAGATATAATGCTAGAAGATGAGCTCCTCAGTTAGAAGGCATTCAAATACAACTAAGGAAGAGATGACATCAAAGTACAGTTGATTATAAAGATGTGAATGGAGAAAAGCTTTCAGGGCCTTCATTTGCTGATAGGGCACAACTGAAATTGAGGAGAAATAGCTGCAAACATCCAATAATAATCAGAACACAGTATATATGAAGGATTAATCTAGGAATGTTAGAATTTCTCAAAAAGAAAATGGAACACATTAAGATTATCTTTGCATTGTTGTTGTTCCTAGGTGCTATCAAGCCACTTTGGACCCATGATAACCCTATGTACCACAGAATGAAACACCGCCAGTCTTGTGCTATCTGAGGTTGCTACTATGCTTAAGTCCATTGCTGCTGTCACTATGCCAATTCATGTCGTTTGGGGTCTCCTTTTTGCTGACCCTCAACTTTACCAAGCATAATGTCTTTCTCCAGGGACTAGTCCCTCCTGAAAATATGTCCAAAATATGAGGGACAAAATGTGGTCATCTTGACTTCAAAGGAGCAGTGTGGTTGTACTTCTAAAACACAGATTTTTTTTTTTGGCAGTGAACGGTACCTTAATATCCTTCTCCAATACCATATAACTCAAATGCATCAATTTTAATATGGTTTTCCTTATTCACTGTCCAACTTTTATATTCATATGAGCCTATTGTCCTTTGATTTCTTGACTGTTGCTTTCATGAGTGTTGATGGTTGATTCGAGCAAAATGGAGTCTTTGATAACTTCAGTATTTTTTTCCATTTATCATGATGTTATTTATTGGTTGAGTGGTGAGGATTTTTGTTTTCTTTACATTGAGGTTCAACCAATAATGAAGGTCATGGTCTTTGGTCTTCATTAGTAAGTAATTTAAGTCCTCTTCATTTTCAGCAAGCAAGGTTGTATCATCTGCATATCACAGATTGTAAAAGTGTCTTCCTCCAATCTTAATGCCATTAATGAACTTGGCATTAGTGAGCTGAAATTGACTTGTATTGTCCTTTTTGAATCTGGCAATCACAGGATTTACTATGTTAAGAATGACAAATTCAAGAGGAATGGCATAACAGTCATCATCAGAAGAAGACTTCACGATCTATCTTGAAGTAGAATACTGTTTGTGATAGGATAATATCCATATGCCTACAGAGAAGATCAATTAATACCACTATAATTCAAATTCATGATGAAATTGAAGAATTCTACTTACTTCTTCAGTCTTAAACTGGTCAAGCTTGCAAACAAGATGCATTAAAAATTACTTGTGATTGGAACACAAACGTTGGAAACAAAGAAGAAGGATCAGTAGTTGGAAAATATAGCCTTGGTAATAGAAATGATACTACAGGTTGAATGATAGAATTTTTCAAGACCAATCACTTATCCATTGCAAATACCTTTTTTAAAAAGCATAAATATGGCTATACACATGTACCTTATTAGATGGAATACTCAGAAATCAAACTTACTACATCTTTGGGAAGAGATGGTAGAAAAACTCAAAACAAGGTCAAGGTCAGATTGTGAAACAGACCATCAATTGCTTCTATGTAAGTTTAGGCTGAAGTTGAAGAAACTGAAAATAAGTTCAGGAGAGCCAAAATATAAACTTGTATATATCTCACCTTTATTTAGACACTATTTCAAGTACACATTTGATGCATTAGACACTAATGAAGGAGACCAGAAAGTTGTGGGATGACATTAAGAATATCATACAGAAAGGTCATTAAAAAGACAGGAAAGAAAGAAAAGACCAAAACGGATATCAAAAGAAACTCTGAAACTTGATTTTGAGCACAGAGAAGCTAAAGCAAATGGAAGAAATGAGGAAGTAAAAGAGTTAAACATAAAATTTCAAAAAGCAGCTCAAGAAGACAAAGTTAAGTATGTGCAAAAACCTGGAGTTAAAAAAATGAAGAACATGCTCAGCATTTAAGCTGAAAGAATTGAAGAAAAAAAAAAAGCCTGACCTGAAGCATTGAAGGTTTCAATGGGCAAATTGTTGAATGACGCAGAAACCATCAAAAGAAGATGGAAAGAATACACAGAGTCACTATACCAAAATTAAATGGTTGATGTTCAACCATTACATGAGGTAACATATGATCAAGAACTGATAGTACTGAAGAAAAAGCCTCAGATGCACTGAAGGCATTGGTATTTTCAACAGCCTCATATTGTTGTTGTTCAGGGCTGTCAAGTTGGTTCCAATTCATAGTCACCCTGCATAGGGTTTCTTAGGAGCGGCTGGTGAGCTTGAATCATCGACCTTGGGTTCAAACACATTTTGCAGTCCAGCCCATTAACCCATAGCACAATACTAGTATGCTTCTTAGAAGCCAGGATGGAGAGACTTCATCTCTCATACTTCAGACATGTTATCATGAGGGATCAATCCCTGGAGAAAGACATCATGCTTGATAAAAAAAAAAAAAAAGATGGATTGACACTGAGACAGCAGCAATGCGATCAAAGAAACAACAATTATGGGGATGCCAGTGCTTTTTTCTGATTTGTATAACTGGAACAGATTAAAAAATAGCCAATAACAACAACAACAACAACCCTTAACAAAAATGTTACGAAGTGTCTGCTTTGGAAAGTTCTATGAGGTATATATTTTCTTTATATTTTAGAAATATAAAATCCCAGGCAAATTGAGGCTAAGAAAAATTGTTATATTACCCAAATGGGTGATTGAGGGTGTGATTAATATCAGATATACCTCAAGGTCTGTCTCATTCTGGAGCTAAGCTTTTAACTATTCTGCACTTGATCACATTTTCTAAAAGCAAATTTTTTCCTTCCAAGTTCAAATCTGGGCAAAAAAACATTGGCATAGCACACACAAAATAAAGAATTATTAGGTGAACATGAATTATAGGAATTCATTAGGTTTTAACTAAGCATAATCTTTCATCAAATGAAATGCAAGAAAAGTACAACAATTATCCATTATCAATAATGGATATGTTCTTAACATACATAAAAATATTTTTTTAAATTATATGAAAGCATTGAACTCTTTAGCATGCTGCCATGCTCATCTAAAAAAAAAAAAACAAAACTGGATCCCAATATTTGATAACAGAAAAGAAGGCAATATATTAAAAGTGTAAAGATAAAAATTAATAGCAATAATAAGGAATGTCATGTAATTTTTTTCTACTATAAAAACCCAATTTTCTTAGTATACTTTTAAAAAAGCATCTCCAACACTTTTTGATTTGCTTATACACTGTAAATTGTTACTTATTAAGCTTTTGCCAAAAACTGAGAAAATGTGCAACATAAACTTTTTATGAATAATACTTTGCCAATAGCCTTCACATATGTATCACAACAAAAAGAAAACAAGATTTTCAGTAATTTGACATAAGCTTTTTTTCATACAACTAAAAACTGATTTCAAATTCATGTAATATCCCTTATGTATTCAAGTTGAAACTGACTGGAAAAGCTACAACAAATCTTTTCAAAAATTTAAAGTATTCAGCAGAAGGTGGCAACATTGTGCATAGATTGATGCCTCTAATTCCATATGTGACTTAAAAGCAAATTGCCAGCAAACTGATAATCTGAATCAGCATTTACATCTCATTTCCTTTAATTTTAGAATAAAAAGGAAATTAAGTGAAGATGCTGACAAACACTTGGGCTTTTATTTAACACATTAAAATAGAAAAACAGGATCAAGGACATTTAAAAAAATGAGAGCCTGACGTTATAGGAAACACTATAAAATGGTGTAAACCATTATGTATGATAGTTATACATTTACTGTAATGTGTATAGTGTTATTTCAATATTCTGACTAGTGATAATCCATGGAATTCCAAACTTGTTACCTAAGTGGAAAATAAATAACAAAACATATGAATACGAGCAGGGTAGAAGAATGTAGGTAAAGATTCTGGTAATTTAAAACAATTACCTATTGATTTAATCATAAATATATTACATATTCAAAAGCAAGCTAAATGTTCAATTTTTAATGTGTTTGTTATCTATAACATATAAAACTTTCTGTGATTTTGTGGGCATTAAAATATTTTTAAATGTACAATTATTTACATGGTTACAGATTTTTGATTGCTCAGTTACTAAACAAATAACAAAAGTAGACATATGATTAAGTTATGGTAGCCTCTAATAAATCATCTGGAGTTATTTATTTGCAAATAGAACCCTTCTCTAACCTTTTCTATTATTAAAACATGTCAATCTAATCAATTTAGTTTTCAACACAGATACTACTTTTCTTTACCTGTCAAATGTACAATGGAGACTTCCACTGAAAATATGTAATTAATTTTAAACTACAGAGGTAAGGAACTCTGTACTTAAGGATTTAATTTTATTATTATTGTTAATGTAGAAATGGTAGCCTTGATGGCCATTATTTGTCTGAATGAATTGAAGTGGGCTCCCTGGGCAGCTGCTGACATAATGACTGATTGTGTACAGAGCATGGATTGTGAATGATAAATTCTGAAAGGCTCTGGAATTCGTGAATAACAAAAGTAGCTACAGTTCCTAAAATCTAACCATTTGTTCTCAGCAACAAAAGAAGACTCGAAAGCTTTTGTTTAATGAAATGATTCAAAAACAGGATACAGAGGAATTAAAGCTATCTCTACCAGCACAATTCAGCAAGCAGCTTGTGTGCACAAGAAGAGGGATAACAAACGTAGGATGGTTAACATGGTTTAAATGGAATTAATCTGATTCTATTCCCCTTAATATTATTATGATAGCCTCATGATAGTTTTATTAATATTGCAGAGTTGGAGAGGGGTAAGAAGGAAGGTAGACAAGAGAGAGAAGAAAGAAACAGGCCATGTAAATGACCTCTGCAGGGACAAATTTAATGATTAACATAAAAATATTCAACAATTAAAATATATACTCTAAATTTATAACAAGAGCATCATAAAGCAAAATAAAATTTTAAATTAACTAAAAGCCTTAGCTCTAATATATACTAGTTATTTAATCTTGAGAAAATAATCACTTTATAATTCAGTTTTCATATGTTTAAAATGGTTAGTTGAAGTATTACATAAATTCGCCCTTGTGAGACACATAGATGAAAGCCTGGTAATAAAGGACAAGTTACATAATGCTGTCATGTACTATTAGTCGTAACAGTAGTAGTGGTACTAGATACCATTACAGACAGTATTTTATTTAACCATCATAAGACTCTCTTGAGAAAATTGCGAAGAATCCCCATTACAAATGAGTGAATAATCTGACTGAAAAAGAGGTGAAAATATAATGACTACTGTTTCTTTTGATACCGTTTTTTTTTTAACTAATCACTATTCTTTCAATTGCGACTCAAGTAAAAAACACAAGAAAAAATATTTTGTCAGTCTTAAGAGCTGTTTCCTAAAGCTTTGCAGAAAACCAGAGGAAAATAAGGGCAATATTTATCATGCTCACCATGAACATACTAAAGACCATCTTCAAGTAGTTACTTTTTCCTGCAGTTTTTAGAAGTATATGGACTAATTCCTATTGAAATAAGTAATTTAGCATATGTAAGGCACAAGGCAAAACTCATGAACTGACACTCAAACTGAAAAAAAAAAAAAAAATCACTGCCATTAAGTCCATCCTTACTCAGAGCAACCCTATATAGTGCTTCTGAGATTGCAAATCTGCAAGGCAGCAGATAAGATAGTCTCCTCGTTCTCCCAGGGCTCAGCTAGCTGTTGGTTTTGAATCATTGACCTTGCAGTTAGAAAGCCCAATACCTATCCCCCGTTGTTAGTGGCCACTAACTCCTTATGAACAGATTTGATGCTATTGCCGTTTGCCCTGATTCATTTTGTTATCGAGTTGGTTTTGAGACATTTTGTTTGTTTGTTGGGTGCCAGCAAGTCAGTTCCAATCCACAGTGAGCCTATGTACATAGCAACCCTGTATTGAGCTGCTGAGGCTGTGAGTTTCTATGGGAGCAGAAAGCCTCATTTTTCTCCCATGGAATGACTTGTAACTTTGAACTGCTGAATCTGAAGTTATCCTACAGTGCTTATCCTATAGTCCTTATCCTACAGTGCCATCAGCACTTCTTGAATAAACTGATTTGATGCTTGAAACTTCAATGCAATTCAAAAAATGACTCTCTTTTCTGGAAAAACCTCCAGGATTTATTAACTAATGGCTTTCAATGTATTCAGTCAGGGATCAGAATTACCCACATTATTCAGGAAACAAAATGCAAGAATTTAAAACTAAACTATTACTTATGCAATCAAAAACTGTAATAATGTCAAATTAAAAAATAATAAGATACCTAACAAGAAAGGAATAACAAGTAAACTAATGTGCTATACATTACCTGTTATTATGGCATACAGTAAGAAAAGCTCTGGACTGCTCACTGCAAAGTCTGTGATTCAAATCCAACAACTCCTCCTTGGGAACCCTAGACAGGGTCACTATGAATGGGAACAGACTGGATTGCACACAACAAAAATCCTTATGCAAATGAAGGGGAAGAGCTTAAACAGCTATGTATTTACACTACTGCAAAAGTTTTCAAATGCATTCCATAGAATGGAAGTGATATACACATTGCTCAGATATACTACGGCAATGGGTTTTTTAATTACATAGTTAAGATTGTTGCTAATTTCCATCGAGTTGGTTCCGACTCACAGAGACTCTGTATAGGGTTTCTGAGGAGCAGCTGGTAGATTTGAACTGCAGACCTTGTGGTCCTCAGTTCAGTACTGATCCTACAGCTTTACAAGAGTCCCTAGATAAGATTAAGTCAATTTAAAATAATGAAGAAGTACAGAATACTTCTTTGCACACTACTTCTTCACAATTATTTTATAAACATAATTCAACATGTTTTGCTTTGTGAGAAGCTAGCTGCTACTTTACGAACTAAAGGTACACAAAATCTTATCTTATAATGAAAATAGATTTTGAAAATATGAGAGTCTTCATTTCCCAATACTGAAGTTCCATGTAAAGCCTTTTGCTATTTACACTTTCTCAAGACACTATGTTTTGGCACGAAGTAATCTTGGTTTTCTGGGAAAAGCAGACCAAATAAATCCCTTAATTCTAATCCAGTATCTACTTCATCCTTACTGTGGATGGATTTTAAATCCTTAAGCAATTTATCTATCAAAATATAAGGCAAGGTACTGACTCCAAAGTGCTGATTTTATTTCACAAATCTACTATATTTACAAACCTTCTGAAAGGCACAGGAGGGCATTAAAGTCTCCTCATGCCTATGTTTTCAGACATTTACCATGAAACAGCAATGAATTTGTCTTTGTTCCCAGACTCAGACTTCAGTTAACCTGAGAGATTTCTTCTGAGTAAAGAGTCACTCTACATTCTGTTTCATTTCCTGTAACTCCCAACCTGTCATGTTCTCATTCTGACTTTTCATCACTGTACTCTGACACAAGGCTCCCTCATCACATAATTTGCCCAAGTAACAGAAACAAAGAGAGTTACTAAACTAGATTCTCTTATGCTCTTATCAGAAAAAAAAATTGAAAGCATGTTTCATAAAATCCCTTTACTACACATATAAATTGTACACATTCATATACTATGCAGCCACTAAAATTCAAGAAACTACAGAAATTTCCATTTAAAAATGCATTGTTGTTATTGTTAGGTGCTATTGAGTTGGTACCGACTCATAGTGATCTCATGCACAACAGAATGAAAGCCTGCCCAGTCTTGTGCCAACCTCACAACTGTTACCACATTTGAGCCCATTGACGCTGCCATTTTGCCAATCCATCTTGATGGGGTCGTCCTCTTTTTCTCTGACCTTGCCAAACATGATATCCTTCTCCAATGACTGGTTCCTCCTGACAATGTGTCCAAAGTATGAGAGATGAAGTTTGGCAATCCTGGCCTCCAAGGAGCACTCTGGCTACACTTCTTCCAACACACATCTGTTGGTTCTTTTGGCAGCCCATGGCACTTTCAATAATCTCCTCCAACACCATAACTCAAATGTATCCATTCTTCTACTGTCTTCCTTATTCACTGTCCAGCTTTCGCATGCATATGAGGTTACTCATACGACTTGGGTCCAGCGCACCTTAGTCCTCAAGCTGACATCTTTGCTCTTCAGTACTTTAAAAAGGTCTTGTGCAGCAGATTTGCTTAATGTAATATGTCCTTTGATTCTTGACTGCTGCTTCCACACATGTTGTTGTTGTTGTGTGCCGTGGAGTCAGTTCCGACTCATAGCGACCCTGTACAGGGTTTCCGAGGCTGTAAATCTTTACGGGAGCAGAAAGCCTCATCTTTCTCCCGCAGAACAGCTGGTAGTTTCAAACTGCTGACCTTGCGGTTCGCAGCCCAATTTGTAACCACTACGCTACCAGAGCTTCCACACATACCATATACTAAAAATGTATATGATCGAAAATGATATTTAAAAAAAGAAAACAAAAACCCCACTGCTGTGGAGTCGACTTCAATTCATAGCGACCTTATATAGGATTTCTGAAATTGTAAATCTTTACAAAGACAAACAGCCTCATCTTTCTCCTATAAAGTGGCTGGTAGATTTGAGTTGTTAACTTTGTGGTTAGGAGTTAAGTGTTTGTCTTATAGCCCCATCTTGTTGTTGTTAAGTGCCTTCAAGTTGGTTCTAACCCAGTCACCAGGTATAGGGTTTCTGACGATCAGCAGGTGAATCTGAACTTCTGACCTTGCAGTTCATATCACTTTGCAGTGCAGCACATTAACCCACAGCACCACAACAGGACTCCAAAATCCTAGTGTCTTATTTTTTAATATCTGTATTATGAGGGGGGTTCAAAAAGTTCATGGAAAAATGGAATTAGAACTAGTGGAATTCTTCTATAAACTTTGAAGCCCTTTCATATTATATACCAATCATTTTATAGGAAATTTGGTGAGATATGAAAACAAATTTAATGAAATCATTGTTGTTGTTGTTGTTTTCAAGTGCCATTGAATTGTTTCCAACTCACAGTCGAACTTGTGCAGCATTTTCAGGACCAGCTGGTGGGTTTGAACCACTGATCTTGTGGTGCGCAGTCCAGGAATCAGTAACTTGTCAATTGCAAAAAGTTCAGTATTTTATTATGTGCTTTACACTTAGGAGGTCTATATTTTATTAATCAAAATAATTATGTTATTTAATTAATTTTTTAAATAATGGAAACTAGATTGAGACTTGCACAGCTATTAATAATAAACAATGACTGACAAAGCCAAGTAACAGCTTCACAGAAAAGGAAAGGATACCAAGAGTGAGAAAGCTCCCTGTCCCATAGTCAGCAAAAATTAATACATCTCTAATGGTGTCCTATGGAGTTCTGGTGTGGTGCTGCAGTGTGCTGGATGGCAAAATCTGCTTGAACCACGAGGTCGGCAGTTCAAACCCATCAGCTGCTCCTCAGAAATTCTACACAGGGTCGTTATGGATCAGAACCAACACGAAAGCATTTAACAACAACAATGGTGCCCTGGTGTGGTACTATAGGATAAAGACTTGATTGTAACCACAAGTAAGTGGTTTCAAACCCACCAGCCCTCCTCGGACACTCTATCCATGGTTGCTATGATTCAGGACCCACTTGAGGGCACTTAACAACAACATTGAAAACATTATCATATTGCACTGGGAAAATCTACTGCAAAAAATTCTCCAATTTTAAGTTCAAAAATAAAGATGTCACTTTGAGGACTAAGGTGCTCCTGGCCCATACCATAGTATGTTCATTCACTGTATATGCATGTGAAACTGGGCAATGAATAAGGAAGCGGCGTAGCACTATAGGGTAAGTACAGGCCTGCCAAAGCCAAGGTCAATGGTTCAAACCCACCAGACACTCCTTGGAAACCCTATATAGGGTCACTATAACTCAGAATTGACTCTATGGTGCTTAACAACAACAAGAATGGAAGAGTCCTGATGTCGCACTGTAGGAAAAGCACTGGACTGCTAACCATAAGACTTACAGATCAAATCCACTAGCTACTTTTCAGCAACCCTATACAGATGATAATAATAAAAATGAAATGACAGAACATTATCTTATGTATGACTATTTTATGGACCTTATTTGAAGAAATTTAAGACACCTCAGATAATATAACACAAAACATGATTTTATGTAACATTTGGGGACTAGGCTGTGTCTGACCCAAGTCACAGCATTTCTAATAGCCTCTATATACACGTGAAAGCTGGACAATGAATATGGAAGACTGGAAAAGAATTAATGACTTTATAATTTTTTAATGAAATAAATATACCAAACATTGTCAGAGAACAACAAATCTGTATTGAAAGAAGTACAGTCAATATGCTCCTTAGAAGAAAGGGTGGCGATCAACAAAGAATAAGGAAGATTGTATCACGTGCTTTGGACATGTTATCAGGAGGGGACAATCCACGGAGAAGAACACCATGCTTGGTTAAAATAGCGAGTCAGCCAATAGGTCGTTTAACAAGATGGACTGACACAGTGGTTACAACAATAGGCAAACATAGGAAAGATTGCGAGGACAGCACAGGAATGGTTTCTTTCTATTGGACACAGAACAGCTATGAGTTGAAATAGGTTTGACAGCATGTAAAAACAAAGGAGGGAAAATGTTGCCATTATGGATTAATTTGATACAATCATTTTCAGATGTGTTTAAAAGTTTTGCAAATTAATGATCTAGACTGCAAAGTCGATTTGAACTGTTAGGTTGGCAGTTCAAGCTCTTCAGCTGCTCCTACAAATAATTTATACAGGGTCGCTATGAGTTCGAACCGATTGGACAGCTGCTGGGAGCAATGAGGGTAGAGGACAGCTTCGATTTACCGCTTGACATAGTTCCGGAAGATAGTTACAGTGGTCTGGAAAAACAGATAGCTCTCAGAAGTTGCTTTCTACTTTCTCTATAAAGTAATCTTAATTTTACTTATAAATATATATATAATTTAGCAATATTCTCAGCTTTCACTATGAATTCTACATACCTTAGGAAAAACTAGCTTAGCAGCAATTGCTTTCAGCCTTGGTGGATTGAATACAAAGAGAAATTGTATAAATTACTCCCTTTAATTAGAAAACCTAAGTAACTGCATTTGTGGGGCCACAAAAGCAGATAGCATTTAGAGTCAAGCTGACCTAACCCCATAGGCCTCACCACACTCAGTCACTAGCTAGAATTCTCAAACCCCTACATACAAACACCTGCGTAAAGAAGTAGACAATAATGAATTAAGTGAAGGATAGTTTTGACTTTATAATCTACACTTCTTGCAGCAAGTAGCCAGGTTGGGCTTTATGCCACATAGCTCTTAAGTAATTTAATGAATACCTTTATTATAAAAATAATAGTACATTATGTAGGATAGATAGTTTATAAACTTTTAGTAGAAACAAGAAGAAACAGTTTTATCTCATACTGGGAAAGGAGATGAAGGTCAGTCTGAACATCACAGAGTATTCTTGTCAAGGTTGTCTAAGGACCAGGTCCAAGAATGTTGTGACTAACTGTGTAATTATTCAAGAAATGATAAAAGTGTCAATGCATGTACTGTGTAATTTTAAGTATAAAAAATAAAGACTTGCTGAGCTGGGCAAGCAGAAGGAAGAAGAAAGAAAGGAGAGGGAAGCAGAAGCAAGGGCAGAAGCTGGCGAGACTAGCCAGAGAGCCCTACAAGCTGAAAAGTCTCATGAATTGTATTAGCTCATGTCTCATGACCCCCGGGGAAGGCAGGAAACCCCCCGCAGACAGCACTTAACAACAACAATGAATCACTATGCAAGAGTCCTGGTGTGGCACTGTAGGAAATGCACTGGACCACAAGGTTAGTTTGAACCACAAGGTAAGTGACTCAAACCCAACAGCCACTCCTTGGAAACCCTATACAGGGTCTCTATGAGTCAGAATTGAATTGCAAACAGGACACTTAACACCAACAACAATCACAATGCAAAGAGTCCTGATGTGGCACTATAGGATAAGCACTAGACTGTTAACTGCAAGTTTGGCAGTTCAAACCCACCAACTGCTCCTTGGAAACACAATACAGGATTGCTATGAGTGGGGACCTACTCAATAGCACTAATAGCAACAACAATTACTATGCAAAGCTGTTGAGTTCATTGACGATTTTTATTCCTATAACACATAAGATACTTTCACACCTATGAAGTGAAGAAACTGGCAGAGACATTTAGTTACTAGGTAAAACAACTAGAAAGATCAGAGGTAGGATTTTAAATATACTGCACACCAGTCAACGGCCCCTCCTCAATGCATTTTTTGCTACTTTGTAGATCAGAAAATTTTCTTTTTCTTATTGTTTTCATTTAGTGCCATCGAGGCAGTACCAATTCATAACGACTCTGTATAGGGTTTCCAAAGAGCGGCTGGTGAGTTAGAACTGTTGATCTTGCAGTTAGCAGTATAGTGCTACAGCACCACACCAAGACTTCAAATTTTTATTAGCTGAGTTGAAATTAGTTTTAAAAAGCAAGTAAATATATATTTGAAATCAAAAAGTATGCTTTTCTATTAGGTCCATTTCTTCTGAGTAACATTAACAAATAGAACATTAACCACAACATTCTTATCTGAATCTATTAATTTTTGATGAATGCTCTTATGATCTGGAGCACAGACTTAAAGCATTTACTAATATTATTTTCAGAACAACTATGTATATCCTAACAAGTAAAATAAGTCATAAGTCTGAATTCTGAGTACCTCAGCTTTTTATACATTTCCATTTACAGGAATAAGTACAGTCTTAATATCATTGTGAGGAAATGAAAATAAATCCACTTAAAAAATATCTACGTGACTGGTTTAAATCATTATGGTTTCCAAGTGATATTAATAAAGTTTTATGTACAATCACATTTAACACGAACCTAGAAGAAATCATCTTGTATACAAATCCCTATCAAAGTGTTACAGTAATAATAGTTAAAACAGAAAAAGAGAAAAATGGAATGCAACTATACTTCCCATTGTCTGGTATCTGCACTGTCCTTTCTGATGAGCTAGCTCTTCAGTACCATCAGTATAATCAGTACTTGATCATGACTTTGGTTTCTTCCACTTTATACATGTCATTTCTCTGCATTTGCTCTAGAATTCCAGCTGCTACATAGTGTTTCTGAGCAATTCACCAACATTGTTTGCTACTCATCCCAACTCTACTAAGGAAAATACTCAGGTTCTCATATAGCAAGATGTATGTGGGACTGAAACAGAAGAAGCAAAGAAGATAAACCTGAAAAGGCTGTGTTATCTCTTTACTTTTCCTTTGGGGCCTCAAATTGGACAGGGGATCTTAAAAAATTGTTGTTGTTATTGTTAAGTGCCATTAAGTTGGTTCCGACCCATAATGACCCTGTATAGGGTTTCCAAGGAGCAGCTGTTACAGGTAAAAAAATTTAGGAAGGTCAAAAAATTTAGGTAAGCCACTACAGAATATATTTTGTTAAAATGATCCTTGTTTTGTTGACCAAGGAGGTTCTATTTGCATTTCCAGTGGTGCATGCATTCTGAAGAAAAGGGAGCAAACTTTTTAAGGATAGGCAGAACGTAGAAGACCAACTAAATGTTCCACCTTCATAAAAATAGATTATTTCTTTCCTTCTTGTTGCTCCAAAGCTTTCAGGTATTCCTCATGCTAGCTCTAGGACTACAACTTTGGCAGTGACAAAGAAAGATGTTCAGGCTGATTCTCTGCCACGGTATGAATATTATTCACTCTAATATCTCAATGCATTAAATGTATATTATGAGCATGAGAGCGATAGGCAATCTGTTAAAGTTCAGGAATTTAAATATATACCTTGCTCAAATTATGGATACACAGTTACACATACACATAGTATATTTCTATATAAACAACAGATGAACACATACATGTGCAAATTTGCTAAGTACCTGCAGAATAATCTGCTTCCCAACTACTATCACTGACTTGCAAAGTTATAGTGAATGATAAAAGTCTTGCAGACTAAAAACTAGAAGAGACTGTTTTATGTTATGATATTCCTTTATTGTCACCAAATTAAGATACCCAATTGAAGTAAACATAAGAGAATTAATTTACTGTTTCTCAGAATATTTAATGTGTCAGTTATAATGAAAAATGAGGATGTTGCAGTAAAACTTAAAGGTAGTTTGATAAGGAAGTTATTATTGTTGTTGTTAAGTGCTGTCAAGTCGGTTCCGACCCATAGCGACCCTGTGTAGGGTTTCCAAGGAGCAGCTAGTGAGCTTGAACCGCCGACCTTGCAGTTCAAATAGCTTTGCAGTGTGAAGCATTAGCCCACAGCACCACACCAGGAGGTGTTATCATATGTTATCATAGGCACCTCTAAAAACTGTGCCTGTTCCATTTGTTGAGGTTCATGCTAGCGTCAGTATTAATTGTGACTATACTTTTGATAATCCAAAGGTTAATACGTCAATGAACACTAAACGGACACATTTTCCATTTTATTTGTTCTCCTATAATATGCTATTAGCTTAAGAGCCCTGGTTTTGTAGTGGGTTATGAGTTGGGCTGCTAACCACAAGGTCAGCAGTCCAAACTCAACAACCACTCCCTAGGAGAATGATGAAGGCTTTCTGCTCTTGTAAAGGTTTACAGTCTCAGAACAGCACACAACCACCACCACCACCCAAATTAAATGATGTAAAAAGTAATGGTGATTAGAAACGCCACAACATTAAAAACAAAAACAAAAACAAAAACTAAGTCTTAGAAATGGATACTCTCAGCAAATAAATGTAGTATTATCTTAAAAGTAGAGAAATTATTGTTACATACACTATAAAGGCCTCTGTTAAAAAATGTACAGTAGTTGTAACAGAAATAAAATCTTTTAAACAATTTGAAAGCGGTCCTTATAGTCACTAACCTTATTATACAGAATGCAGTTTTAGATTCCAGTCTCAGCAGTAGCCATATTTTTAAGGGCATCAAATATTTCCATAAAAACTCTGTGTTTTATCTGTGTATTAATAATTCATTTGCTTACTAAATAAATAATATATTTACTAAGGAAAAATCTTAAGCCTTAGAGATTCAAAATAAGTACAACACACTATCTACAAGGAATCATAATGACATAGACAATATTCTTTGTTTCACCCAATTTTAAACTATTATTTCATCTTTTCATTCAAGATAAGTATTTCCACTTAACAACTATATATATATATATATATATAAAACCGTATGGGGTGGTATAGGATAAGCAATGAACTACAAACTCAGTTTGAACTACATATATGTTGTTGTTATTGTTGTTGTTAAATGTCACTGAGTCAGTTCCAAGTTACTGAGACCTTGTATAGGCTTTCTGAGGAGAAGCTAGTGGGTTTGAACCACCAACCTTGTAGTTCAAACAGATCTTGCAGTCCTATTGCTTATCCGACAGTGCCATACCAGGATTATTGATGTGTGTGTGGTGTGTGTGTGTGTGTATGTATATATATATATATATATATATACATATATTCTAGAGAGGGAGAGAGAGAGAGAGAGAGTCCTGGTGTGGTGCTGTGGGTTAATGCACCAGACTGCAACGCCATTTGATCAGCAAGGTCAGCGGTTCAAACTCACCAGCTACTCCTCAAAAACCCTATACAGGGTAGCTATGGGTCAGAGCCGACTCAATAGACTTCACAACAACATATGTGTGTGTGTGTGTGTGTGTGTGTGTGTATGGAGAGAGAGAGAGAGAAATATTACATCAAAAATTGCAGTCCACTCATAAGAAATTAAACAATCACCTTTTTAAGAGCCAATTAAAAAGTATTCTGTATTTATAATATTTCAGTATTTATTTTTAGAAATGCAATTTAAGGAACTGAAAAACAATAATGTGCTACAGATGTATAGCTGGAGAGACAATAATCAATGGTAAATTTGTCAAATGTTCCAAACTACTACATCTGATGTTATATATAATACTAAAATAACTTAAATATAGATTTAAATGTGCATTTAAAAGTTACCAAACTATTTTAAGTGCATCTACTAGGTGCAATTTGTCTCTAACAGGTAAAATATGTTAAAAACAAACAGAGTTCAAGAATTAGCACATATAGTGTTAACACTGTGTGCATGTAGTGTGGTGCTGTAGGGTCATTATCAAACTATTATCTACAAGGTCGGCAGTTCAAACCCACCAGCTGCTCACTGGAAACACTATACAGGGTCGCTATGAGTCAGCACTGACTCCATAGCACTAACAGTAGAATATATATATATATATATATATATTTCTATTGTTAAGTGTCATGGAGTCCGTTGCAATTCATAGTGATCCTGTATAGGATTTCCAGGACTTTTAAAAAATATTTTTGAGAATAGAAAGCCTCATCTTTCTCCTACAGAGTAGCTAGTGAGCTCGAACCATTGACTATGTGGTTTGAAGTTCAATGCTTATCCTATTTTTTTTGTCTGTGTTACAAAGGAAAAAATTATATGATAGCACAATATATCAGTACACTCAAAACTTTAATTATGTGGAGAAGGCAGATATTGATGGTGGATGAGAGAGAGATGCCATGATCTCCACCAGCAATAACACAAAATACCAGATGAAACAGGTTCAGGGAATAGTCCTGGAACTCTGAACTACATATAAAGGAATGTTTATAAGTATCAAAGGCTTACTGCAATTAAATTTGTAGCAGAAGCAACAAAAGTGGCATTTTTCTGAGTGGTGGTGGCCAGCAGATGCCCAGCGCAAATTCTTGAGTAGGACACAGCAGATACAGAGTAAAGAGAGAAATCCCATCACAAAGACCAGACTAATCATCAGAGATAAAGGTGCAATCTTTCTTCCACTCATTTCTCTTTCTCTGTCTGCACACCACCATTCTGGTGACTAGAGGGGATGCCTGAAAAAGTATACACCCTGACCACTCACATGTGAGTTCTGCACATGTGAACGGATCTACTCAGCAAAGACCACTGGGCCCAAAATAGAAGAAAATTGAGGAGTCAACAGGAACAGCTTAAATCAGCTCTGGACAACTGTGGGCTGTTTCTTACTAGGAGAAATACCTGGAAATTGTTGCTACAGTTTTCTGCGTGTGTGTATGTATGTGTGTGGTAATTATAGATTTTAGTGTCCAATCTGTTTTTTTTTTGTTGTTGTTGTTGTTAGTTTTTTTTTGTTGTTGTTGTTGTTTTGTCTCCCTTTAACTTGGGGTATTCTCTTTCTCTCCCTACATTACCCAAGAAGAGACATCGACTGTGGCCATATAGCCAAGATACAATCACACCCTATAAAATCCCACCATTTGGGCAAGAGCCAATACCAGATGCTATACACCAGAGAAGCACAGATAACCTAGAGTTGCTAAAATTACTCTGAGTTCAGTAATAATGTAGTGAAAAGGTAAGCCCTCTCCTGATCACATCTACCAGGAGGCAATCAGAAAGCTTAATAATACACCAACATACATTTATTTAGTTATCAAAAATACATCTAATTATTGAAAATGCTCCCAAGACAATGGAAGACTTCAGTTCATGTCCAGAAAAAAGATATGATGACTGAATCAAATGAGTTAGAGGTAGATCAAGAATTTCCTTTGGAAGGATGGTGGGCTTTGAAACTGCCTGATAAGGAATTAAGGAGAATGATATTGATGTAAATCCAAATACTTTATAAAGTGTTTTGAGAAAAATAAGGATGAAGTCTCAGAAAAGTGCTTCAGGAACAATCATATAAGATACAAATATCATTGGAAACAATTTAAAACCTGCAAAAAAGAAGTCCAAATGATTAATAATAAAATATCAGAAATGGGCAATACACGGGAAGAGAAAAGGTGTAGAATTGAAGATAAGGAAGCCAGAACCAGTGAGCTGGAAGACAAATCTCTCAATATTGTTAAGATAGAAGAACAGGCAAAAAAATTAATTTAAAAAATCTGAAGGAAGTCTAACATTCAAGTGGGACAACATGAAGAGGAATATCTTGAGGATTATTGGATTTCCAGAAATGGAAGAATCACAGAAGACCACAGTGGATACAGTTGAAGAGATTAAAAAAGAAAATTCCCTAACATCCTGAATAATAAAAAGATTAGCATTCAAGAAGCTGAACGAACCCCAGGAATGATATACCCCAAAAGAAAATCACCAAGACATATCATAGTAAATCTCTCCAAACTTAAAGACAAGGAGAGAATACTGAGAGCAGCTAGGGAAAAGAGAACCATTACTTACAATGGTGAGTGGATACATTTACAACAGGTTAGGAAAGGACCAATCCTTGTAGACTGGTACCATGCTTGGTAAAGGAAGAGTTGTAGACTAGTATCAAGTTTGGTAAAGGAGAGGGTAAGGAAAATATCAATGAGAATGATTGACAGAGGGGCTATAATAATTGCTTTAAACCAGGGATGGTGGTGGTGGTTAGTGGTTATATGCTTTGGAGTCGGAACAGACTTATAGCGACCCTGTACACGTTTGCAAGGCTATAAGTCTTTAGGGAGCAGAAAGACTCATCTTTCCCCCATGGGACAGCTGGTAGTTTAAAACTGCTGCCCTTGATGTTCGCAGCCCAATTCATAACCACTATGCTACCAGAGAACCTTTATTCTGCCAATGACCATTTGTATATTTATAACATCATACATAGTGCATTCAAAATTATCAATTAAAAAATAAAATAAATAAATAAACAACACAAAAATTAGCTTGCTATAATATGATGGCTGGAACTACGGTTACCTTGGCAGATCCAGACCAAATGATTTCCCAATTCCTGATTTAAACATACCAGTCAGTGATTGTGAGGATGACCCAGAACTTGGCAGTGTCTTTTGTTGTTGTTTTAAATAAGGTTACTATGAATCAGAATTGACTCAATGGCACCTAACAACAGCACCTACAAATTTTCTTTTATTTCCTCCTTTCTTTTTTTTCTTACTAATCAAACTAACCAAGTGTTCTGATAATACATGAATGCCAATTCTAAGAGGTCATCTATTTAAAATCAGCCTCCGATATAGATTGTAAAAATCGTTGCTGATTTTTGTTGTTGTTGTCAGGTGCCATCCAGTCGGAACAGACTCATAGCGACTCCATGCACAGCAGAATGAAACAATGTCCGATCCTGGGCCAACCTCAATACCGCTGCCACACTTGAGTCCATCAATGATGCCACCTGGCCAATCCATCTCGTTAGGGGTCTAACTCTTT
>NW_006408758.1:2417071-2425249 GCF_000296735.1 Chrysochloris asiatica
CAGCTCACTAATGCCTAAGATAGCGATGTTTATGCATTCCATTTCATTTTGTGGCTGATTAAATTGGATTAATTCAATAAATGTGCTATAGTCAATACAATTTGATACTCAAATATAATTGCTAATAAATGTGCAAGTCATTTTATAAATCACATCTAGTGCTTAATGGACATATAGAAGCCCATGTTACTTTGGTCAGGAACACATATTTTGCTTTGTTTTTGAATCTGTTTATTTACTTTTTTCAAAACATAAGTTTAAGTAACTCTACCACAAGTTTTTCAAATAATGAAAAGTGCTGATATAATGTAAGCACTGTGCTAAATTTTTATATAATTTAATTTAATTTAATTTAAATTAATGTATATATTTATCATTTAGAAAAGTAGCATGAAGAAGAGAGAGGTCAAGCAAAGAGTCCATAATCACACAGCTAATCAGTGGGACGTTGGGTATCAATCTTGACATCCTGACTTTACTGGCCTTGATACTATATTAAATTAGGATCATTAAATTTGTCTTTAAGAAAATTATACGACTTAACTAAAGATAACTTTATCATGTACACTTGCCTAATACTAATTTTTTTAAAAAAATTATCAGTTCTGGTTTTGATCGTATTAGAGAAAAAAAATAGGCTTTTAGTTTAGGTCTTAATTCTAAATGAGTACCCTACCACATTATAAATTATGATCATGCCATAAAGATAATTATTGTCCTAATGTACATTGCTATTATCTACTACACAGCATGTTAATAGTCTTTTAATGTTGAAAGTGACCAGTGAAACAAAATTATTTATGTTGTAATTATTTAAGTCTGGTACAATTATAAGTACCTTATTAGTAAGATATAAAGTTGGAAAAAGAGAATAATGATATGAAATATAATAAGCAAATTTTCTTTGAAGAGAGGTTGGTATTTTATGTAGCTAAATATATGTGCATAATTTTTATTACTACTTTACCACTGATCATAAATTGTATGCAAAGATATTATTGTTGTTAAGTGCTGTCAAGTCAGTTTCAACCCAGAGCAACCATGTATAGGGTTTCTGAGGAGCAGCTGGTGAGCTTGAACCAGTGACTTTGCAGTTCAAAGTGACTTTACAGTCCAGCACATTAACCCACAGTGCCACACCAGAACTAATGTTTAATAGATATTGATGTTGGTGGTGGTGGACCACGGAGTCAGTTCCAACTCACAGTGACTCTTCCTAGTGTTCCTGAGGCTATAAATCTTTATGGGAGCGTAAAGCCTCACCTTTCTTCCACAAAACAACTGGTAGTTTCGAAATGATGACCTTGAGGTCATCAGCCTACTTGAGGCCACTATGCTACCAGAGCTTCTCTATTAAACCAGATCAAACCTATCGTTATTAACTAATTCCCAAATCATCGTGATTTTCTAGGACATAGTAGTAGAAGTGTCCTATCAGGTTTCCAAGTTTTAGATCATTATGGAAGCAGACTACCAAATCATTTTTCCATGGAGCAACTGGTGAGTTTGGACCACTGACCTTTTTAGCACCCTAATAATTAAGCTGAACACTTAACAACTGCACCTCCAACACTTCTTAGAGGTATATACCTAGTAAAACTCTTAAAAGGAAAGAAATATTTCTAATCTGAGAATCAGGATATCAAAGGAAATATGGTAACCCTGTTTTGAATTACTAAACATGCTCAGTTGTGCTATGTCATGGAAATGAATAGTTCTACAATGCATTATGAAACCAGTTGCTTCTGAGTAAACTCCAACTCATTACAACCCCAAGTGTGTCAGAGTAGAGCCATGCTCCATAGCGTTCTCAATGACTTGCTTGTTATTTTGGAAACAGATCACTAAACTTTCTTCTAAGGTGCATCTGGATGGACTCCAGCAAGCAACTGCTCAGACAGTAGCCATGCCTTTTAACTATTTGTACCACCCACAGACTCTAATGTATCACTGCATATACATATATCTAGATTCATAAAATGTTTTCTCTGTGTGTACACATGTGTAAATATGAAGGGGCTTCAAAAGGTTCACAAAAACTTTAATTTAAAAGATGACAGAATTTTTCCATGAACTTTTTGAAGCCCCTTCGTGTAAAGATGGTAGTGGTGTTGTTAAGTGCTGTTGAGTTGGTTCTGATTCATACAGACCCTACATGGAGTTTCTGAGGCTTTTTTTAAAAAAAATCTTTGCTAGAACAGACAGCCTCATCTTTATCCTGTGGAATGGCTGGTGAGTTCAAACCACCAACCTTGTGTTTCACAATTTACTGCTAATTCCATGGAGTCACCACACTCCCAATACACATATGTATAATTTTACTTAATATTTTTACATTATTTATTTATTTATTTTTGCCTACTGATTTTAACTATTGCCCTCATTGGAAAAAAAATATACCATAACAAATTTAGTATGCCCAACTTCCCTATATGAAATATTTGACTAAAATGTCTTTACCCTAGAAATCTAGAAATTTAAATTTTTTCTAATTCTAATCAAAAAAGGTAGATCCCAATGCAATCTTCAATGTGAGACCATCCCCTTAAACAGAACAAAAAGGCCCCCCTTAACTAACTTTAAGCAGTTATCCTGCCACAGATGCCCTATTATGAGTGCTAAAACCTGATACTTACTTATCAGACTTTCCTATAGCTAGGAAATTATCTACTTCTAGCTAATATAAAAGGGGAATGTCCTGGGTTTCTTCAGAAAAAATGCTTGTATAATGTAACACACTACTGTCTTTGAATACTACTACTTCAGGACCCGGTGTGATGCTATAGGTTTAGCACTGGACTGCTAACTGGAAGGTCAGCAGTTCAAACCCACCGGCTGCTCCTTGGAAACGCTATACAGATGCACCACGAGTAGGAACCAACTCAATGGTATTTAATAACATATAACAGTGCTAACAAAGTCCTAGTGTGGCTCTGGAGGATAAGCACTGGACTATTAACCAAAAGGAGGAGGTTTCAAACTCACCAGTGGCTCCTTTGAAACCCTATAAGGGATTTACTGTAAGTCAGAATCAACTCAAAGGCACTTAACAAAACAACAACAACAGTACTAAGATGGAGTCCTGCCTTGGTAGCTGTAGGAGAAACACTGGACTAACTGCAAGGTGGTTGGTTCAAACACACCAGCCATTCATCTGAAACCCTAGACAGGATCTCTATGCATCGGAACCAACTAGACAATACTTAGCAACAACAATAAGAATTCTACAATATCTGGAAACCATCTTACTATCTGTACATGAAATCACACACAGATGATGGTGAAAAAAAATGGGTCCTTGATGATTCAGTCTCATGATTTAGTTGCAAATCATCACCATGACCCCTACTTTTGTAATCTGTCTTACGTAAGCAAATGCCCTTTTAATTAAAGCCACTGACATATTGATCTTCTGCTATATGCAGCTAAAGCAATTCCAAACATTCAATTGGATATATTTGGCTAAATAAAAGGATCTTAAGGAGAGAGAAGGAATGTTCTTTGATATTTCATGTAGAAAACATGAAGCAAAGTTTTCTCCAAGCAAAATACACTGGCACTATATCTAAAATCAAACCCATTGCCACTGAGTCGATTCAGACTCATGTTGATTCTACAGGATAATTTAGAACTGTTGATGAAGTTTCCAAGTCTGTAATCTTTAGAGGAGCAGACTGCCAATTCTTGTTCCCACATAATGAGTCATGGGTTAGAACTTCCAACCTTATAGTTAACACCCAATCACTTTAGCACTGGATAACCAGGGTTCCTTCACAGATAGTACACAATTGAGAATATTTTCCTTTCCAAGCAGAAATAGTTTAGAAGATGGTAAAAGGCATGCTTGTGGCACCTTGGCTTTACTTGATATGGGTTTTCTATCCAAGTCTTAATTCCCACCAAGTAATTGGATGGAACCATGCAAATATAGTGTACAGGACTCTAACACTGGGATTGGTTTGCTTTTCCATCTACTATGTATAAAAGGAGTCATCTCAGAAGCTCAAATAGATGATCCATTATCTTTCAAATAGTACTCCTAGTCACCCAGTATATATCTCACATCTATCTAAATTCAAGTCTTGATTGGCTTAGGCCAATTATTGCATGCCATCTCTGTGGCCCAAAGAATGTATGATAGGTATATTCTCCAAATGAAGTAAATCAAAACTAACAGTCTGAGTTCCTGGGACTTTCATAAAGCAATAAGGGAAGGAGACATTTTCCCTGCCTATCAGAATTAAAGAGAAAGTATGTGGTCCTGGATCTTATAATCATCATCTTTGGTCTCTCAGGAATAGAGGAAACAATACGAAAGTAGGATCAAGAATTGATGCTTTTGAGTTATGGTGTTGGAGGAGAATATTGAAAGTGCCAAGGGCTGCCAAAAGAACCAATAGATCTCTTTTGGAAGAAGAGCAGCCAGAGTGGTCCTTGGAGGCCAGGATGGCCAAACTTTGTCTCTCATAGTTTGGACGTATTGTAAGGAGGGACCAGTCACTGGAGAAGGATATCATGTTTGTTAAGGTGGAAGGTCAGAGAAAAAAAGGAAGATCCCCAATGAGATGGATTGGCCAAGTGGCACCATCGATGGACTCAAGTGTGCCAACAGTAGTGAGGTTGGTCCAGGACCGGGCAGTGATTCGTTCCGCTGTGCATAAGGTCGCTATGGGTCGGTACCAACTTGATGGCACCTAAGAACAACAACAGGATCAAGAAGTGAAAAGAAAAAAAGCAAGTCCTGGCTACACCTCTCAAATTTTGTTTAAGGTTGATTAAAGGCAGATCTACAACTGAAAAATATGTAATCAGTTGGGTTGGATTTCTGTTTTAGTGATCTAATGTGAATATAATAAATATACTGCAAGAGGATGATTTTAACAAATAGAAATTTATTTTCTCACAGTTTGGAAGTCTAGAAGTCCACATTCAAGGTGTTGGCTTTAAAGGAAGACTTTCTTTCTTTGCTGAATCTTGAGATATATGCTTGTCTCTTCTGAGATTCTGCTCCTGGGCAATCTCTTTGTGACTTGTCATCTCCCTTTCTCTATCTCTATTCTGATTCTTTGTTTACCACATTTTATATTTCAAAAAGACTCTCTTTGAAATATAAAAGATACCAGATGAAATCGGGCACATTCAGAGTGAATATAAACTATTTTAAAGAAGCAGAATAGAGATGGCAAAGAATCCTGGTATGACATTGTAGGAGAAACACTGGATTGCTAATCACAAGAGTTAACAGCTCAAATCCACCAGCTGCTCCTTGGAAACCCTATACAGGGTCGCTGTGAGTCAGAACTGAATGGATGTATTTTGACAACAATATATTTCAAAGGAGATTGAGACAAGATACACCCTACACTAATCTTGCCTCAGTATTGTAACAAAGTTAACCCATTCCTAAATGGGATTATAACCACAGGCATATTGGTTAAGATTCACAACACATACTTTTGGGAACATAATTCAATCCACCAAAATCATTTTAATAAATATAATTACATGAGTTTACACTCATTACAGTCCCACCAGACTTCTAGTGTGGCGTTGCCGGTAAATGTGGTTAAACTGAAACATGGGTGTGGGCCGTTAAGGCCGGCAGTTCTAACTCACCAGCTGCTCCTTGGAAACCCTGTACAGAGTCGCTACGAGTTGTATCCCGACTTGATGGCGGCACTTAGCAACAACAAAAGTCTCACTGCTGTCGTACTTTTGGAGTCCTGGTATGGCAATGGATTAACGTGATGGATTGAATTGCAAGGTCAGCGATTCAAGCTCACTAGTCGCTCCTTGGAAACTCTATACAAGGTCACTATGGGTCAGAACTGACTTGATGGCACTTAACAACAACTGTCTTCATAGAGTCCTAGTGTGGCACTGTAGGATAAGCACTTGACGGCAAGGTCGGTTTGAACTGCCAGGTCAGCGGTTCAAACTCAAAAGCCACTCCTCATAAAACCTATACAGTGTCACTGTGAGTCGGAACCAATTAAACAGCACTTAAAAACAAAAACAACAACAAAAACTGTCTTCATGTATAATATCTGAACACTTACTTCAAGCATTTAACAATTATTAAACTTATTTTAGCAATAATATTCTAGCAAAAGGAGTCCTGATGTGGTGCATAATGTTAAGGCATTGGACTGCAAGGTTGGTTTGAACCACAAGGTTGGTGATTCAAACTCACCAGTCACTCCTCAGAAACCTAATACCTGGGTTGCTATGAGTCGGAACTGACTCAACGGCACATAACAAATAACAACCATAGCATAGAGAACATAGAACAGTCTACTTCAAGAAAATATCTACTATGGAGAGCCTCCTAGTTGTTGCTGATGTTTACGTATTAAATATGAATCAGAACAATGATGAACACTGGGTTACCACTTCTACAATTAGAGGGGCCCTTGATTTTTACAACTACTTAAAAAAAAGAGAGCGAGAGAGAGAGATTCTGACTTTCCAAAAAAGTTAAGAATATAACTGAAAATTTGAAAGCAAATGGGTATCAAGTGAGTGACATTTATATATAAAGTTAACCGGTTTTGAAATTTATAAAAGAAAAAAAAAATTCCAACATTATATTTCTAGAAACTAAGTTTATGTATGTGTGCTTCTGTATTATGAGGGTTTTTTCCCTTACTTTTGCCTCTTTTTACCTCATTCAAGTTAGTACCTTTAGAAAGAAAGCAATGGAAGACAAGCAATGAATATGAAGAATTTACACGTGAACCATCCACAATTTTCATCTGAATATTTAAAAGAGAGAGAGAAACTTTATGCTGAACTAAATTATTATATTTAACTGTTTATGTGGTTTCCCAATGCACTTGGTAATTACATATAATCCACTAATTTCTCTTAGGTGACATCTTAAAGTTTCAGACTGAATTTATCCTCACCTTTTTAATAACTGTCACTTTCTATATGCTCTAAACATTTCTAGAAAATAAAAAATATATACATTCTCCAAACTGGTAGTGTTACAAGTTGGGCTGCAAACCACAAGGTCAGCGGTTCGAAACTATCCCCTGTTCTGCAGGAGAAAGATGAGGCTTTCCGATCCCATAAAGATTTACAGCCTCAGAAACCCTGTACAGGGTCGTTATGAGTTGGAACCGACTCCACAGCACAAAATCACCACCACCACCACTCCCCAAAACAAGTAAAATGTGTCAAAGGATATTTGTTAACTTTCATGTCTAGTGGCAGCTTGCTTTCATGACAAAGTGAAAATCTTCATTATTGAAGAATATTTAAAGTCATTCTATACTCTAAAATAAAAAAGATAATTTATTCACTGCCTTCACTGTTTTCTGAGGATAACATGAATTTGGCACTGCAATCCATATGAAATACCCTATGAGTTCAAATATTTGAGCCAGAAAGAGAAATCAAAATTTAAATCATTATTGAAAAAAAAATACACAATACTTGATCTGCAGATCAAGACACTGTGAAACCAGTTGATCATAGAACGTTAATTTTACAGTAAAATAAAAATATTTTCATATATTTAAGACGTACTTTCATTTTTTTAAAAAGGTTCTGAAGGAAATAAGAATTGAGTTTGATGGCAGAATCAACATTTAGAATGAATCCAATGTATAAGAAAAAGGAAAATGAAACAGAAGCCTAATGTAAAACTGAACAAGTAAAAGCAATTAATTTTTCAAAATTTCATAAGAGGAGCTAGCGTTCTCTGTATTTTTACTAGGTACTACATTTAATGAATTCAGGTTTACAGGATTGTAGGCAGAGCACTAAAAGGACAAAAGCATTTCAAAAAATCTACAATTTCTAACATATGTTGGAATTAAAACAGGGTTCCTTTTATCAGTACCTCCTGGTGTGACACTGTGGGATAAAGCACTGGATTGCAAGGTCAGTTTCAACCACAAAGTGGGTGATTCAGACTCACCAGCCATTCTTGGAAACCCTATACAGTGCGGCTATGAGTTGGAACTGACTCGATGGCACTTAACAACAACAAAAAAGCAAGAACAGGTTAAAAGTGAAGTTGGAAAAGACATGTTATAATAGTTTACAACAATGAATGTCCTGATTCATCACTGTTAGAACAGATACTCTATAAATCCACGTAATACAGTGGTTACAAATTGGGCTGTGAACTGCAAGGTCAGCAATTCGAAACTACCAGCTGTTCCATGG